>NC_133666.1:230758852-230823586 GCF_037893015.1 Macrotis lagotis | reverse complement strand
ATTATCCTAAGAATTCTCTATTCTTCTCCTTACCTAAATATCCCATTTAAATAAAAATTAAGGAAACTTAATTCCTATATTAACATGTAGCTGATAGTGGGTGTCAAACTCATCCACCTAACCTATCTGACTATTAAATCCAATTCACCCAAAATTTCTTTATTAGATTTGCTTAGCACTTTACTATAAAGATCCAGAACAAAGGAAAATTCTTTTATAGATATAAGAATTGAATGTCAGTGTCCAGGCAGAGGTCATGTGGTAGTCAAATGTCTTAGGCCAGATTTATTCTTCCAGGTGAGACATTATCCAAATGTCATTTTGGGGAAATCAAGTCAAAAGGTTCCAAACTCAGGCCAAACTGAGAAGCCTCCCCCTTGGTTGCACATCCCTATCACCTGACATCTATAGTGCATTGCCTTCCTTGACTCCAAGAACATGACATTGACCCAGTAGCATTTCCTTTTGCTAACCATCCTGTATCTGATGTAAAAAGGAAAAATTAATTAAAAGTCTCATGTTCTAAAATAGTTGCTTTGCCTAATTAGAAATTTCAGTGAATACAACTCACTAAATTCCAATTATAGTCTTAATGGAGTCCCAATTAATGACTCCCCTATCTAAAGCTCTGAGTATCCTTCCAGGGTCTTTGCTTAAAACCAAATATTCTAACTATGACTGGTCCTATAGGCCTCATCTCCTACCTCTTACTAGATACATTGTTTTGTCTGAGATCACATCTACTCTGTCTTTATATAATGGCATATCAGATTCCCCTTGCCTATAGTCTGTTGTACTGTTGTATTTTACAACAAATAAACACCTCCTTTGGCCAGGTGATTGCCTAAGCTAAATATTGTCACAGATAAATCTCAAATTATCTTGTGTTTATCTTTCTCATACTACATAGGTGCTTTTACTTCAAAGCAAACAAGCACAGCTTTGGAATATATAATAATACATTTAAAACCCAAATGCAAGCTTTAGAGTCCAGCATTCACATTCCAAAAGCTCCATTCAAAATAAAAATACAATTGTTAGCATTATTGTGCTGGCTTAACATTAAAATGAATTAGAGCTTTTTCCCAAAATAAATCAGTAAATATCCCTGATAAATATGTTATTTCTCTTCTTAGTTAACCCAATACCACTTAACTCTTTGCAATAGTTACAATAGTGCTAAAATAGTTTATAATCCCAAACTAATTTAACAATCTACATTATTTAATTTTTCCCATTCTGTACAAATATTGTCAGAAAGTAACAATACTAATAACTCTCTTTTAAAACCCTTAGAGTAATTCTCAAAACTCCAGTTCAGAAATCTTCAAAACAGTGAGTCATTACTCTTAGGCCATGAGGCCAGAGCAAGAAAATTCATTTAACATCATTTCCTTTCAATAAATGTATCTCCCAACCCCTGGATTTTATTTGTTTTTTCCTTTCCCAATAACATATCATACCTGTGTCAGGGTCTCTTTCACTTTAAGACTTAAGCACTTTTAAATCTCTTGTTCCCCCCCCCCTCCATGGGCAGGTGGAGCTCTCAGGTGAACTCAGTTTTTAGAGTTCAAGTCTTAACAAGATGGCTCATAGGATCAAGACCAACAAACCCACTACCCCCTTTCTCCCAACCCAGGGAGAAAACATGGGATCTTTCCCAGATACTCCCAAGTATAGGAAATCTAATCTCCTATAACTTCTTAATCTTTCTCTTAAACTCTTCTAAACTCTCCCCAAAACATGGCTTTTTCCTCTTTAACTATACACACCAACACAACTATCACTGGCTCAGTGAGGCTGATCTCCATGTGGGAGCTGCTACACACCTACTTCCTTCTCCCTCTCCTTCTGAAACTCCTAGGCCCAACTCCCAGTTCCCCCAGTTTATGACTTAACCTGGTTATTGACTCAGAAGTGCCTAACACAGACCCAAAGCCAGAAACGCCTAATATAGATAACTTACACAAGACGGGACATAGAACAAACACACACACTGCCACAGGAACTCACTCATACAGCACAGGATTTAATTGACTTTCTTCTGGCTTCCTTGGCTTCACTACCAGCCATGTGGAAATTCCTGGAGAGGGAATGCAAATCTCCCCTCTTTCAGGGCACCCTTATCCTCTGGCCTCTGCTTCTGGACAGCTCTCCCATCTGGAGGACTTAGCCGCTAGTCCAGGGACATTTTAATTACTCTTAGCTCCAAACCTAATCTTCCAGGAATCTCTTGAGATATTTCCCCAGCAAAGAACACCAAGAAAATGGGCTTGAAATCAAGCCATCTGCACTCATTATTTTCTTGTGTTCTTCCTGGAAAATACCAGGAAAGGAGATTTACATTAATATCCTAGAGAGTCCTCAAATTAGTCCAGAGTGAATAAAATGGTTTCTATTTAGATCTCTTAACAAAATGGCACATATCTCTCATGATGGGAGAGAGGGGCCTGAACCCAACTTTTTCACATTTTAAAATAGTATTTCTTGGGGCAGCTAGGTAGCACAGTAGATAGAACACTGACCCTGGAGTCAGGAGTACCTGAGTTCAAATCTGGCCTCAGACACTTAATAATTACCTAGCTGTGTGGTCTTTGGCAAGCCACTTAACCCCATTGCCTTGCAAAAATATAAAAAAATAATATTTCTGAGATTTCCCTAAATTATGGCAAAAATTGTTACCAATAGTACATCAATATATTTGGCTCTCCATAATCCATCCAACATTTTTTATTTTTATACTTTGTTATTTTTATCAATTTGATTAGAATGAGATGATATAGCAAAATTTATTTGATTTTCATTTTTCTTTCTGTTAAGTTGGAGGAATATTTATATGATTATTAACAATTGCATTTCTGATTCTGAAAATTATTTTTATATCTCCTATATATGGGCCTTTTGATTGTATGTGTTTGTATATCTGTGTCTGTGTAAAGATTTTCTACAATCAGCTATTTTAACATTGAACCAACTGCCTATTACATAAGTTATTCAATTTTATTTGGTAAAATTATTTAATCAACTATGATTAAATATCTAGCCTTTATTTGTATAGAATTTGCCCTTCATTAGTCCTAAATTATTTTAAATCATAATATTTCTTACTTTTACTCATAGATGTGAAAAAACCTAATCTGATTCTTTTCTATTTTTAATATTAATTTAATATTTAGATACCATGTCCATTTTTTAAGTTTTTAAGGTATGATGAATTAAAAATTGACCTAAAATTAATTATAATTCCCTTTTACATTGGGGGTGGTAGACTGCTGATGAGGATTAAAGAAATTAAATACTATTGCATCATTCTGGAGGCTCTCAATTCCATTAATAGCTTTATAAAAGGCAAATAAGAAGACAGAACATATTAAAGATTTGTCTCATATGGATATGGAAATGTTAGGTGGATATATCCTAGAGGAATCATGCTCATTACGGATCAAATTTAATGATTTATTACACTCAATTTTTCACTGTGAATGAACATTTTTAAAAATTTCCCTTGTTTCTTCCCACATTCTGTTATAAATAAATATAAATGTTCTACTTGTCCCCTCTTACAAAGACAAGAGTTGTCTAAGAAAATGTTCCAAACAACTCTGAAGATAAAAATGATAAATATAGACTCAATGAAATTCCTTAATTAAATCCCTACATTTTGTTTGACTTTTCAGTAGATATTTTTCCCTCTCTAAGGAAAAGAGAATCAAAAAATATGAGGAATGTTGATTAAGCCCAGTGAATTTCTGGTTATATGGTAGTAGGGACTCAGGTATTTGCTGCTCCAATGGGTTCTTGGTTCATGACATCTCAGAACCTGACCAATAAAATCACCCACAAAGATAACTGGAATCTAAATACACAAGGAGGAAACTCAGTTTAATCATTACCAATTCCTAATCAGAGACATTGCAGGAAACTTATCTATATAATATATGATATAGGTAAATCTCTTAATTACTAAGTCTCAGTTGCATCATATGTTAAGGGGAGGCTATTGCACTTTATGGTATCTGAGATCCCTTCCATTTCTTCCTCTGCGATCAATCTGGACAGGAATCAGAGTAATAACTACTTTTCTCAGCAAAGCAGTTGCTAAGTCTACCTTAATAATTGATTTATTTGAGCAAAGGCCAAGTCAGATTTCTAAGAGAATTAATTACTAAGTATCAGATTGCTAAAATTAGGAGTCCTTTTAATTATGACAAGCTATAAAAATAATGGAGTAAATGGAGGATTTTTCAGGATGATCCAATTTTATATATATATATGTATGTATATATACATATATATAAAATGAGGTTCTTTTAAAAACTAGGATTTTTTTTATAAAACTGTTCTCCAATAAATAAGTTCAATGATCTTAGAAAAAATATAGAAACACAAAATAATGAAGATTAAAATGAGCAGAACCAAGATAATATTGTGTACAGTAAGAGCAATATTGTTTTAAGAACATCTTTGAATGAATATTATAAATACCCAAATTAATTGTAAAAGACATTTGAAAAAAGTTTCAGTCTGCATCCAGAAAAAGAACTGATAAAGAACATGCATAGAAGTATATTTAGAATAATTGTACATATAAATATATTTATTTGTGGCTAATGGTGGACATCTCTGGAAGGGGGAGGTCAAAAACAGAAATTTTCATGATAAATTTGCTTTATCTTTAAAAGTAATAACAAGTGGTACATAGTAGATTCGGAGTTTCATGTACAGTCATCTTTTTGTTATACTATATTATGGAAATGCTTGCTTTATTCCATAAATTAAAAATAAAATAAATTTAAATAAATTAAAAAAAGAAATCATGAAAAATTGAAATGATAGAACTTATCTATATTTGAAGTACATATGTACTTTCCCTGTCTTCTCTCAAATACCATTCTAAATGCTTATCTCCAATGGAAAAAAAGATTGGGTACAATTTTTCTTTTGCTATTACTCCATATGCCAATTCACTTTGTGCTTTATATCCACTAAAACCCTAAATCATTAATCTAACCCTGCTTTGACTTCCTAAAATTGAAAAATTAAATTTAAAGATTCACAAATATCAAACATTTTTTACTTATCTCTATTGAAATTTCTCTTGTTAGATTCAGTTCAATACACTGTCTGCAGTGATCTTTTTAGATCTTGGTTCCATCATCTAGCATGTTAGCCATCCATTCTAGTTTTCTATCACCAACAAAGTTGATTATCATATTATCATCTTTAAGCAAATTATTAAATCAGGCTAAAATGCAAGAGTCAAGGGAAATTCTGTTTAGTGGCAGCAATGGACAACACAAACTCAGAAAAGTTTAAAAATCTCAATAATGTAAAATTGCCTTCATATGAACTCTCAAAGTGTAATATGAAGTGGTACCAAGTCCTAAAATTTCTCTTAGAAAGGCTTAAAGGGATTTTAAAAGGTAGTAAGAGAAGATGAAAAATTGGGAAAAGACATGAGAGTTTTGCAGGTGAATTTTGAAAAAAAGAATTAAGAGAGGATTCTGGGAATGTGGCAGAGTAAGTCAGAAAATTTTAATCTCTACAGGTAAGCTTCACAAACAAGGCAAAATATATTTTCTATGTGAATGTAGAGTAGCAATAATAAATAAGAGTTGTGGCTAAACAGTGGTTCTCCTGGGACAACCAGAGAAGATCCAAAGAAGAATCCCAGGAGAGAGATTCAGTGTAAACTGAATGTAGTGTAACTACCTCCAGTTTAGTTACCTGAAAAAGCAATTTTGAACTATGAGTCAGCTGCGTTGGGAATTAACCTAACCTTGCTTTCAGAAACAGACTATGTGATGAGTTTGGTGTATGACCAGTAGAAAAATAAGGGAACCCCTGTTGATAAAGAACACCAGGCTTAGCTGTGTTGGTCACACATAGTCCCAGTAGAGAAAAAACATCAACACATGTCAGTGAGGGAAGAATCAGAATTGCAGCTGATTCTGTGTGGGAATTTATAGTAAAACTGAATTCTTGGTCTTGTCCAGATTAGAGGGAAGAACTAAGGATTATAGGGAATGGAGGATTCTTAGAAAGCAAGACCATTTCCAGCATAGTTTGTGAGGGGTCTTATCTATGACTTGCAAAGGAAAAATAGTGCTGAATAGTACATAGTATCAAGGATCTGAGGTCAAAGTCACTGTCTCCCACACATTAGGATTTTGTGCATATAATAACAAGCTGTTAAAGTCAAGATGGTGACACAAAGCTAGATATGCTCCCAGAGCATTTCCCTGCACAAATCTAAATGAAGCCACTTCACAGACATTAAAGATACATATTTCAAGAAGAAAAAGACAAGATCCAAAGACCTTTTCCACAGTAGACATCATGGAAGATCTTCAGTTAAGGTGTGTCTCTTGGGGGGAAAAGAGGAAATAAAGTCCAGTTGGGAAGGAGAACAAGAAAGCTAGGGGGGTTTTAGCCACAGTGCAGTCCATGTCCCTACAGCTTTACAACAGCATAGATGATGGCAGTTAGATGCCAGCAGGGAGGGTTCCAATGCTAAACTAATTCTGAACTCTGGGAACAATGGGGAAAAAGATTAGACTGGGTCAAGAACAAATCACTGCATAACCTGACATAAAGAACCTGACATAAAGGAGAAAATGAACCTTTGCAAAGGCAAGACCTGGACAGCATAGGCAACTTCTGGGTCAATAATAAGTCAGGAAAATAAATAAATAAATAAATAAATAAATAAATAAATAAATAAATAAATAAATAAATAAATAAAAAGGGTGGCTAGGTGGCGTAGTGGATAAAGCACTGGCCCTGGAGTCAGGAGTACCTGGGTTCAAATCCGGTCTCAGACACTTAATAATTACCTAGCCATGTGGCCTTGGGCAAGCCACTTAACCCCATTTGCCTTGCAAAAACCTAAAAAAAAATAATAAGTCAGGGATCAGATAGCAGCCCCGACATAAAAATTTTGAGTTTATTCTCCCTATACCCTATGATTAGAGCTCAGACATTTAAAGAAAATTAAAGCTAAAAATAACACTCACTATAGAAAGGTATTTTGCAGATAAAGATGGTAATAATACCACCTTGGAAGAAGAAAACAATGAAAAATTAAAAGCTCATAGAAGAGTTTTAAAAAGAATTTAAAAGATGACAAAGAGAGGATGAAGAAAAAATGGAAAAAAAGAATTGAGAGTCAGACAGGAAAACTGTGAAAAATTGAACAAAGAAATCAACTCCTGTAAATGAAAAAAATAGCCAACTAGTAAATGATTGTAACTCTTCAAAATAAAATCAGTCAACTTGAAAAGGAAGCACAAAAGTTAATTGAAGAAAATAACACCATAAAAATTAGAATTGAACAAAAAGAAACCAATGAATCTACTATACTACAGGATTCCATCAAATAATAAACAGCCTGAAAAAATGAAAGAAAATGTAAAATACATTTTTGGGAAAGCAAATGACCTGGAAAAGATATCCAGGAGGGATGATTTATGAATCATTGAATGACAACAAAGCCCATATCGTAAAATGAACTTGGAAAAAATCTTGCACTAAATTATTAGGGAACACTGTCCAGATTTGCTAGAATAAAAATACAAAATAGTCAATGAAAGTACTCCTAGAAAAAGAGTCTCCAGGATAAAATCTTCAAGGGTATTACAGCCAAATTCCAGACTTCTCAAATAAAGGAAAAATACTGCAAGCCACAAATAAGGAGGTAATTTGAATACAAAGGAAACATAATAAGACCTACAAAGGAATTATCTGTCTCAACACTGAAGTACCAGAGGACTTGGAACACTACATATTGGAGGGCCAAGGACTTTGAATTGCAAAAAGAATTTACAACCCTGAAAAATTCAGCATATTTTGTCAGGAAAAGACAGAAGTTCAACAAAATAACAGGTTTCCAAAATTAATGCTAAAACCTCTAGAACTAAACAGAGAATACAAGTGCCAAATGCATGACTCAAGAGATGTATAAAAAGGTAAATTAATAGGGGAAGGAAAAAACAAAACAAAACAATTGTTAATTAAGACCATCAAATTTTATACAATCCCGTAAGAGAAGATATAACACTCGTAACTCTTGTGAATTGTATTTCTCTTAGGATAGTTAAAGGGTTGAATATAATTTAGGACATTGGATTTAGAGGATATGGGTATGGTTGGTCTTTGTATCTCCATTGAAGTATACCAAGATGAAATCACTATGTTTGAGACAAAAAGTCCTGATGAAAAGCAGGGGTGTTTACTCTAACTTAAGTGTCTCAGTTTCCTTTAACCTTCTTTAATTCTGATTTGCTCACAAAGCTTAGCAATTTGTCTGATGAGAGCATTATATGTTCAGTGGTCCTGAGTCAGTATTTCCCATATTTTGCAATCAATTGGAAAGTTCTTAAGTGAGGACATCAGATTGTCCCAGTACTTGGAGTACTTTGAGATTCTATAGTTTGATAAATCAGAAGTGACTTTAGGAGCAGAGGGTGAGAACCTACCCAGAATGGTTGGACTTAATCCATACTTCAATCAACAAGGAGTTACGTTCCTTGTTTGGGGAGCTAAAGAGGGGAGTATGGGAGAGATTATGTTTGGGAGAGGGGTACAAATGGTACATGAAATGATTTAGCTTTGGATGACACTTTGGCTCAAGAGGATTGTGTGTCCATAATGGGTAATTTAAAAAGGGGTATAATTTAAAATGATTATAATGTGATGTAATTCAAGTCTCTTGAGAAGTGTATTTCTAATGAGAAAGAAGGGAGGCTACTTAGTGCCTTTGAGACAATACTGCTTATCAAATAATCAAGTAATCAATCAGTCCATCAATCTGTGATTGTACTTTCATAGTACTTTGAGTTTATCAATCAATTATCAATCTTTGATTTATGGTGTCTGATTAAAAGTGAATGATTGATAAATAAAACCTGATGAAGAGTCAGAAAGAGCTCTTATATTAGAGGGAAAGAAGGAAGGGGGTTGAACACTGAGTAAATTTTATTCAATACATTTGGACCAAAGAGGGACTGATATACATTTTCACTTGACTTTAAACATCTATCCTACTCTCCATGGAAGAGGGGGGAAGGGGGAAGGGAAAGAAAAGGAAAGAAGGGCCTGATAAAAGGAAAGAGAATGTATAAGTGAAAATGAACTGAAAATTAAAAATTTTAAGAAAAGTTAAAGGTGAAAGGGAAACAAACTTTTTTGAGGAGTAATAAGTGGAAAGGAAAGAGAAAATATAAATGGGGAAGATAGCATAGATGGAAATACACAATTAGTTTTTTCAACTGAAATTGTGAATATGATGAATTGCCCCATAAAAGAAAAGTGGATAGCAGAATAGATTAAAAAACAGAATCCTAAAATATGTTACCTACAAGAAATACATCTGAAGCAGAGTGATACACACAGGGTAAAAGTAAATGGATGGAGCAAAATATATTATGCTTCAACTGAAGTAAAAAAAAATCAAGGGTAGCAATCCTAATCTCAGATAAAGGAAAAAAACAAAAAGCAAAAATGGTTAAGGAAGGAAACTACATCTTTATAAAAGACACCATAGATACTGAAGCTATATCATTATTGAACATGAATGCACCTAATGGTATAGCATCCAAATTCCTAAAGGAAAATTTGAGTGAATTACAAGGAGATGTAGACAGCAAAACTTTAATGATGGGATACCTACACTTCCCTCTCTCAGAACCAAGTAAATCTAAGCAAAACACAATCAAGAAGTAATTTAAGAAGGTGTATGAAATGTTAGAAAACTTATTTGAGACTTCTGGAGAAAACTGTATGGGGATAAAAAAGAATGTACTTTTTCTCTGCAGTACACTGCATCTATACCAAAATTGACAATGTTCTAGGGCATCAAAACTTCTTAATCAAATGCATAAAGGCAGAAATACTGAATACATACTTTTCAGGTAATATTGCAAGAAAAATTACATGTATTAAAGGGTCATGGAAGGATAAATTAATTGGAATTAATTGGAAATTAATTGGAAGCTAAATAACTTAATTTTAAATAATGAGTAGATCAAACATCAAATTATAGAAATAATCAGTAATTATATCCAAGAAAATGATAATAATTGGCATCATACCAAAATTTATGGGATGTAGCCAAGACAATTTTGAGGGGAATTTTTTTATCTCTAAATCTTTATATGAATAAAATAGAGAAATATGAGGTTGATGAATGGGGTATGCAGATAACAAAGTTAGAAAAGGAATAAATCAAAGATACCCAATTAAAAACAAAACTATAAATTCTTAAAATCAGAGGAGAGATTGAAAAAGTGAAAATAGGGGAATCATTGATCTAATAAATAAATTAAGAGTTGGTTCTATAAAAAAACAACAAAATAGATAAAATTTTTGGCTAATCTGATTAAAAAGAAGATGACCAATTTTCCAATATCAAAAATGAAAAGGTGAATTAACCACCAATGAGGAGGAGATTAAATAGATAATCTGGAGTTATTTTACTAAACTGTTTGATGGTAAATGTGATAACCTGAATGAAATGGATGAATACTTGCAAAAATATAAACTAAACACATTAGTAGAAGAGGAAATAAAATACTTAAATAACTTCATTTTAGGCAAAGAAATTTAAGAAACCATCAGTAAAATCCCTAAGAAGAGTGTCCAGGTTCAGATGAATTTACAAATGAATTCTGCCAATATTTAAGGAAAAAATAATTCCTATTCCACATAAAGTATTTTTAAAAATAGAATTTCTGCTAAATTTCATTTATGAAACCAATATGGTGCTGATAGATACCTATACCAGGAAAAACCAAAACAGGCAAAGAAAATTATAGACCAATCTCTCTCATGACTATTGATGCAAAAATTTCACAACTTAAAATTTTGTAATTTAAAAATATTGTGTGCATATTGATGACTATTAAAAAAATAAAATAGATGAATTTTAGGGAAAAAATTTGCTGACTGATTCTTACTATTTCCTAGTAATTAGCTTTTACTTCTTCAATTTTAATTTTTTAAGTTTAATTTTTAAGTGCTTATTTTCATGAGTTTGCTTTTCCATCTCTTTTTCTGTTTGGTCAATGTTATTTTTATAGCTATTTTGATTTTCCATTTGACAATTATATTTTTGAAAGAATTATTTTCTTCACTCAGTTTTCATGCTTCCCTTTCCAAATCATTGACTTTCTCTTGCATAAATCTCATTTCCTTTCCTAATTTTTCTACCTGATTTTTAAAATTTCTTTTAAAAATTCTTCCAAGCTAAGCATTTTGACATGAAACCAATTCAAATTCCCTCTGGGACTTTACATCTGGACCTTTTTACCTATGTCTGGTTCTGAGATAGTTTTTGATCTTCCTAATTGCCATAGTAAATTTCTATGATTAGGAATTTTTTCTATTTCTTATTTATGTTTAGCCTGTTTCATGGTTTCCAATATTGTGTTCTGCTCCTTGGCCATGGGGGAGCAGGTTCTTGGACTAGGGATCAGAATCTTATTCCCTGCCTTTCTACACACTTGGGCCTCAGGTGTGAGCAATATCCTCACTATCCTGCTGATGTGACTGCATTTGATCACAATAGTTGCAATGGCTTTGGGGGCTTACACTTTGCCTTCAACACTGGGCCTATTGAACTGGGGAGTTACTGATCTGAATTCAGAATGACAACTTTCCTCAGCCTTCCCCAGAATCAGTATGTTCTGGGTCCTGTTCTCCCTCCCCTGATTGAAACAGACCTTTACTGTAGTTCTTCCAAGACATTTCACACTGGAAAATCATGAACTGATTCAACCATTCTGGAGAGCAAATTGGAAGTATGTCTAACAGCCATATGCTTTGACCAAACAGTATAACTACCAGGTTTGTATGTCAAGAAGATTAAAAACAAAATAGAATAGGAATATAAGAATATAAGAACTTAAAATCAAGGAGATGTCCATTTATTGGGGAAAGTCTGAAAAAGAGGTGGAATATGATAGTGATAGAATAGTTTGTGGTATTTGAGAAATCATGAGCATGATGCTTTCAGAAAAATCTGGAACAGTATAAATGAACCGAAGCAAAGCAACATGAGCAGAATCAACAATAACATTGCATAGCTTTATAGAATGATCAACTGTGTGATTAACTTAAAAATATGAAGTATTTATGATAAAAGTGCCATCAATTTTCAGAGGAAGAACTTATGGAGTCTGCAAAACTTGGTGCATATCAAAATACACTTTTTCAACTTTATTGTTCTTGGTATTTTGGCAGGAGGTTATGTGTTTTCTTTCACAACATGACTAACATAGGTATATGTTTTGCATCACTACACATGTATAATTTATTTCAAATCATTTGATTTCTTAATGTGACAGGATAGAAAGAAGGGAGAAAATTTAAAACAAAATAATAAGTATGCTGAATTTTTTATTTATTATATATATATATATTGGTTTATATATATACACATAATTTATATATAGGTAGTTGGAGAAAATTAAATATCAACTATATTTTTAAAGCAATCAATATTATGAAAAATGTATATATATTTCATTTTATTTCAGTTCTAAATTCTGTCCCTTTGCTTTTTTAACCCATTAAGAAGGCAGGAAATATGAAACCCATTATACTTTAAAGCTATGCAAATCACATTTCTAGATAAGCCATGTACTTAAAAAAAAGAAGAAAAATAAAGAAAATACATTTAATTTGCAACTATAGTCAAATAGACCTCTATATAGAGATCATTTATATTCATGAGGTTTTTGGAATTTTAATAGATCATTATATTGATCAGAGTTTCTATTTCACACTTGTTTATTTTTAAAATATTCTTGTTATTGTGTAGATCATTCTTGTGGTTCTACTAACTTTATATTGAATCAGTTCATATAAATCTTCCAAGATTTTTCAGAAATTTTCTCATTCCTCATTCCTTACAAATTGATAGTATTTTACATTATCTCTATAGTATAATTTATTTGACATTCCTAATTAAGGAACACTCTCCCAGTTATCAAATTTTTGCCACCACTAAAAGAAATGAGATGAGTATTTTTGCAAATACATTTTAATACTTTTATTTAATCTAAATTATTAACATTTTCTCTATCCCTCTCTTAAGCAAAGGACTTGAATAAAACAAAATAATAAATTCTGATCTTTAGCATTTCCTGATTTCAAAAGTATAAATTTTTAATCCACCCAAATTTAGCAATTGAGTTTTTTGAACCAGTCAAATTTAGTTCCAGAGTATGATTGTGTGTAACCATTATTTTATTAAATCCTTCAAAAAATAATGCAGATCTAGGAAAAAGGGAGCTATAGTCAGCACACTCTTTATTTCTTTTTATACTCCATTCTCCTTAAGTTTCAAGCAGAAGGGGAAAGAAAAATAAGGTGAATATACTCTTCTTTTAGGATTCTGTTTAAGAAAGATAATCGATAGCAAACCAGGTGCACAGATATCAGATGACAATGCCATATGAAAGGAAGTTTGGTGCTAAAATGAATTATAGAAATGAATCAAAACTAATTAAATACTAGATATATTATGCCTTTTCTATAGCTTCAAAAACACATCTGTGTTTATCTGAGCAATACAAATCACTCTTTTCATGGATTTGACTATTATACAAAAGCATAATTTGGATTTAATATTCATAACTCAAGTCAGAAAACTATACTATTAAGTTATTGCATTTATATTTGATCAAATTCTTCCATATGCATAATGTATCATAATTTCAACTCTTTTCTAATATTATTTTTTCTGCATATAAAATTAGTTATTAGTGATGCTGTGTTTAAGTAGTCTTCATACACTTTAATTTGCAAAGTGATTTATGTGCATTATTTCATTTAATTCTTAAAACAGCTTTATTAGGCATGCATTTCAGAAGAAAATAATCACAGAATTCAAAGGCTTTTCATAGGTTATTGAATCTCCATTATATTGTAGCATTAAATTCCTCTTCCCCAATTACCTGAAGAATGACTATTTACTTGCTTGCATTTATTTAAAAGCAACAGAATAAAGAATTAGACTATAATTCTCTTGGGAACAGTGTGTAACGAATATACTTTACAAAAATAAAAACTAGTCTGAAGGAGGTCAAATGTCCCACGCAGTCAGAGTTATTAATTAACATAATAAAAAAACCTAACTTTCTTCCTTATTCCAAGACCTGACTTTACAGAGCATAAAGAAATATTTCTTAAATATTTTACTCCAATATGATGATGTTGCTCTATAGTAAGAATTTCATCTTATAATGAGAAGAACATTAATGTTGATGATATATATGTATATAAGTATATATGCTTTATCTACAAGAATTTTTTAAGCACTTATTATGGTTCAGCCACCATGCTGAGCTGTGTTGTGTACTTGAGTATTTGCAAAGTATTTATTACTTTGTAAAGATAGAGAAATAAATATGTAGAGATATTTTATACTTTATCATTATCTGTCTATTATATGTATTTATGAATTTCATTTTTGCAACTTTATTAAGCCTTATTCTCATTCCAGTTTTACAAAGAAGGAATTTTAAAGGTTAAATGATATGTCAAAGGTCATACAACTAATAAGTGACTGAATAATTAGTGAACTATTTGCAAGCAAATGAAAGAAAATTTCCCTTAATTTAAATATTGCAAAGATACGGATTGCTTTTTAAATTGGTTCCATGTACCTGTGGATGACTCCAATATGATTTGTAAATAAAATTCACTTGTGACTCAGAGAAAAGATATTTAAGGAGAGGTACCCTTCCCTCTCTGTGTTTTATTTTACAAATGTAAAGAAGTCTTTTCTTTGCCTTTTTGAGTTTGTGCCTTTATCTTTATTTGTCTCTCAGTTCTCTTTATATATCTCTTTCTTGATTTATCATTTATCTTCGATCTCTCTTTCTCAATTTCTACCTGCCTCAGTTCTTTCTGTCTCTCTCTGTCTACCTTTATCTCCTTGCTCATCTTTCTTCTTCTTGGTCCCTACCTGAACCTGGGAATCAAAGTTGAATGTTGAGAGCTTCATTTCCTCCAGATTGCAAGTGATACATTTCAATTTAGTGGTGCAAGCACTTTCTGTATCAGTACCTGGGAGTTAGTGTCCCTTGGATACAACCTTAGCTCCTTTCATTCTTTTTCTTGTATGCGTTCCAACTCTGCCTCAAATAGGATGCATTATGCTGGTAGTGTTTTATGTCCCCTTTTCAGCTGAAAGTAGCTACAAAAGAAAAGAGACCCTTGCCCAAAATTCCAAATGAATTTGGTTCTAAATTGCTTGAATGTGAATAAAGTACAGGAAATATTGGAAAGAAAAATATGTTTTATAATTATTGCTATCTATCCTTTGTTCTGACTATGTATTAAATACCTTCTGCTTTTCTCATGTATGTGTGGTGCAACTATATCAGTCCTAACATACACCTGGACTCAAAACAGATCAAAGAAAATTTGGTCCTTATTCAAGATTCTTTTCCCTCCAGAACAAATATGTACAATCAGAGCAAGTATACAAAGTTATACTATCTTTGCTTACAGCTATCTAATCCTAACAACCAGTCAGCTAGGCTAGTGTATAATTTAACTTTTAATGCCAGTTACAATTCTTGTAAGAATTAAGACACCTTAGTTTTTCAAAATGCTAAGGGGTATATTCAAGAATATAAGGATTTTGTGACATCAGGAAAGGTTTCTCTATCATGACTGTCTCAAGTTTTGTTGTAAGCAAAGGAATGTTAGAGGGGGAAGAGCCAAGTTGGAAGTGTGAAGGCAGGAAGTCCTGTAATCTCATTTCCCCCCAAAACACCAAAAGCCATCAAATTATGACTCTAGCCAAAATTTAGAGGGGCAGAACCCACAGAAGGACTGAGTGATATAATTTCCCCATCCATGAAATCTTAAAAGTTCCACAGGGAAGATATTTTTCACTGGGACTGGAGGTTGGAAAGAGCTGTAGTGCAGCCACACCACAGTGCAGCCGGGCTGGAGCAAATGAGCTCCAGCCTTCCAAGAACAGCCAGTGGGGCACCTGGGTCCCTGGAGATGCTGGGTCTATGGAAGAAGGGGCAGTTTCCAGACTTCTTGGTCCAGGGATCACTGTGGTCATCTTGCTGGGGCAGTGAGAGAACTCTGCTACACCAGAGTGATTGTGGAGTGGAATATTGGCCTCAGCAGCCCTGCTGTGAGAATCTGCAACAGGAATAAGAGGAGCCATCCAGCACTTCCAGAGCACCCAGCCTACAGATGGTAAAGGTGTGGGGAGAGACTACAATGCTCACTCTGATCTCCCTGGACATGACTATGCTTTTTGCCTACACTCAGATTCAAGTTACAGCCTGAGTCCCCAAACTACCATAGTGGAGCAGGGACTCTTCTCACATCTCCAGGGCAAAGAGGAGGGCCTGTGGTTATCCACATATCACAGTCAAGAAAGCAGCCAGAGCCTCTCAGAAGTCCTTGGACGGTATAAGATCACTGTGAGGTGCCCCACCAAAGCCTTGGAAATATGGTAAATCAGTCATAGGCTGAGGAAATGAGAAAAGCACAGGAAAAAAAAAGAATCTAACTGTAGAAAAATGCTTTGGTCCCATGAGGATCAAAATACACACTCAGAAGATGACAAAGTCAAAATTCTATATCCAAAGCCTTCAAGAGAAATAGGAAATGGGCTCAAGCAATAAAAGAGTTCAGAAAGACTTTGAAAAACAAATAAGATATGTAGAGGAAAAATTGGGAAGAGAAATGAGAGCGATGCATGAAAATCAAGTCATCAGCTTGGTGAAAGAAATACAAAAATATGGCCATGTTAAAATCCAGTTTAAGCCAAATGAAATAAAAAGCAAATGAGGAGAAGAATGTTTTAAAAAGGAGAATTGTCCAGTTGTAAAACAATACCAAATTAAACAATACCAAAAGAAGCAAAAATCAGAAGAAAATGTGAAAAATCTCATTGGAAAAACAATTGATTATAAAATCAGATCTAGAAGAGACAATTTAAAAATTATTGGGTTACAAGAAATTCATGACCAAGAAAAGATCCTAGATTTCATGTTCCATGAAATAATGTAGCAAAATTGCCCTGAGATCCTAGAAGCAGAGGGCAAAAGAGAAATTGAGGGAATTTACCAGTCACCTCCTGAAAGAGATCTTAAAAAATATCCTAGGAATATTATAGCCAAGTTTAAAATCTCACAATTCAAAGAGAAATCAGTCAGAAACAAACAATTCAACTACTGTGACTCTACAGTCAGGATCACACAGGATTTGGTAGCTTCTACATTAAGGTCTGGTAGAGCTTGGAATATGATATTCTGTAATGCGAAAGGTTTTGGTTTACAACCAAGAATCAACTACCCAGCAAAACTAAACATCCTTTTTCAGGAGAAAAGATGGACTTTCAATGAAACAGGGGACTTTCAAACTTTCCTGTTGAAACAATCAAATTTGATCAGAAAGTTTTATCTCCAAGTACAGAATTTAGGTGATACATAGGAGTGAATAAGGACTAATTATGAGCAATTTAATGATGTTGAATTGTGTGTATTCCTGCATAGGAAGAAGGTGTTAATAGCTCATGCAAACCTTCTCATTTATATGAGCAGTTAGGTAAGCCAAAGGAGGGAATTGAATATAATGGTATAATATAGTATAAAGATGGAGTCAATGGGTGATAAAGAAAAGTACTGGATTGAAGGGAAAGGAGAGGAAGAATGGGCTAGGATATTTCACATAAAAGAGTCAAGAAAAAGTTTTTGCATCAGAGTGGAAGAGAGGAAGGTGAGTGATGTTTCATTCTCTTCAGAAATGCTTGAAGAGGAAATAAAATACACATTTAATAAGGTATAGAAATCTATCTTACCCTAGAGAAAAATGAGGATAGGGATGGGACAACAGGTTGGGGGGAAGGAAGGGAGGAGTAGGTGATAGGAGAGAGAAGATTATGGGAGAGGGAATTCAAATACAACACACTTCTGAACAGGGGCAGAGTGAAAGGAGAGAGAATAGAACAAATGAGATTAAGGAGGAATAGAATGGAGGGAAATATATCTAGTAATAACAAAATATACCTAGTAATAATAACTTTGGGAAAAGATATCAAAGCAACTTCTCCAGTGGACTTATGATTAAGAAGGCAACTCATCCTAGAAACAGAGCCATTGGAATCTGAACACAGACTGAAGTACACTTTCTTTTCTTTGTTGCTATTCTTGAGGTTTCTCTATCGTTTTGGGGGGGGGAGAGGTTTATGCTTACTTTCACAACAAGATTATTGTGCTAATATAAAATAAACAAACTAAATTGTCATTCAAATAAAAAGAAAAAGGGAAGTTAGGTAAATACACTGGAAAGCTGATCTGTGATCTGTTTTAAAACATGTTAAATAAAATCCATTTTCAGCTAAGAGTTTTTGATTCCAAACATCATTGGCAAAAGGTTATAACTGTTGAACTGTTTTATTTCAGATCACTAGCTGGTCATGTACTATTTTGAAATGATTATCAAATGTACATGGTAAAATCTTTCCCTTTTTTTTGCAAGGCAAGTGGGGTTAAGTGGCTTACCCAAGGCCTCACAGATAGGTAATTATTAAGTGTCTGAGTCTGCATTTGAACCCAGGTATTCCTGACTCCAGGGCCAGTGCTTTATCCACTGCTCCACCTAGCCACCCCTGTAAAATCTTAACTTAATCTGGCAATCTGAGTTCACTTTGGCATAAAATCTATATTCTACCTTAGTTTATTAATGGGAGTTCACCATCTAACTATAAACTTGGTTTTAATTGAATATTGTCATGTATATAGAATTGGGAATTTTTGAATATCAGCATGATGATTTACCATCCAGTTTTATAAATTCCCTGGTCTGGGAGATTCCAAATATCTTTTTCTAATAATAGGTCAGATTAATTCTCAAGAACAACTTGTTTTAAGATGTCCTTTTGCCAGAAACCAACAACTCTTTAAATAAATTGAGTTGGAGGAAATCTCTTTCTGAGAGCAGACCTGGATTGGACATGTATTCCCAGATTTTATTGGGATCATGAGTATGATTTTTATTGACTATATTCTCCTACATGTGTTATTTTTCCCAAGTAGCTCTTCCTGGGATTCCTCCAAGATTTTCTCCTTACTAGTACCTATTAGCCCCTGTAAATCAGCCTTCTTGGGTTTTTTGTTGGCTTATTCTTTTTCTGAGTTTCATATCCTTCAAGCCATATAGGCAGTGCAGCTCCAATTCTGGCATCAACAAGATACCAGCTTCTACCCAATCTGGCAGTCAATAACCTATGGAAGCTACTGTCCCTGCTGAATTCTTCCTGCTTACCCCTAATTCCCCCTTAAATGGGCTTTAATAGACATGACCAGATCAAAAACCCCCTTCCAGTTCTGAAGCAGTTTCAGAAGGAGAGAATTCCAACCTGATTCCCAAAGGAATTTAATCCAAATTGCTTGTGTGGGGAATATTGAAAGATAAATATTTTTCTAGTCTTTCCTGTAATATAAAGGAACTATTATTTGTACTTGTCTGACATTTGATTTGGGTCCCTGACTTCCTCCCCAATGTTAATTCTAAACCTCATCTCAAATGTAAATTCACTCAGATAATACAAAGTAACTTCAGGCTCTTCTCCCTACCCCACCTCCACCAGTCTGGTTCTTACTCTTGCAAGGGGTGTATCTGACTCCAATTACATGCAGATGGGTCACATCTTGCCCCTTTGAATAAGAAATGGGCTAAGCTCCTGATAAATGTATGGACACCCTTTTCTTCATTTTACTGAATCCTTGTGATCCTAGCCCAGCCACCTGTCTCCTGGCTGTTTCCTTTCCCTTTCCCTTTTTCCTTTCTCATCTATCTTTCAAACTCTTACAAAAGCCAGCTCAGTTATTTCTTCTTTGCTTAAACTTATTATTTTCTTTAAAAAAACCTCACTTTCTTTACCTGGCTAAAAAAATCTCACCTGTGAACTTTTTGCAGTAGTCTGTGAAGTTTGGCAGTAACCAACAAATAGTGAGTTAATATTAAAGCCTTTTCTTATCCTCCTGTGTCAGAGAGTCTTTCATGATTTGGTCACCTAAAATGAACCCATATCAGTCCTTAAGCTCCCTTCCCTGAAACCCTTCTCCTAGCTTCACAAACACTAAATGAAATGAAACTTCATTTAGAAGTGTAATGGAGTTGGGTGATGACTGTCAGATATGCACTGTAGGACATGTTTATAATAACAAAAAATTGAGAAAGAAGTATTCCAATATTAGGCAAAACTGGGAAATGATGTTGGAATCAGGTCTTGAATGGAAATCTCTTTGGCAGGAGGAGTGAGAAAATATATTTTTTTCTTCTCCTTTTGGTTGCCTTTTTATATGAAAGAAACTTTAAAAAACTTGTTTTTTCTGATGGCAAAAATCTAACAGGATAAACAAAACAAAAATTCCCATACTGTTAAGGGAAAAAATCAAAATCATGGTGGCAATGGAATATGGGGGGAAAGTGGGAAGGTATAATGCTGTAATTGTTTTTTAATACATCTGCAAAGCCTTTTAGGTAATAAGTTGATATATTCATATTGGACCATTAAGGAACAGTGAGAACAATGGCACTATTTTATGAAAATAGAGTATGAATGTAAAATGAATTATGAACATAGTTAAGTAAAACCAAGTTTCCTCATTGTTCTGCCCCAAAAAACCCTCCTCAAACTCTTGAGGATGAAAAATGCTAAAGGTATTTGAACTGTATTGAATATATAGAAGCACAACAATTCATAAGCCTAGAATCTAATTGATCTATGCCCCTATTCTCACATTAAAACTCAACATGTTTTCACCAAAAATGACAACTTTCTAAGTTTATTTCCTTTTATGACAAGTATACTAAACTAATAGCCTAAAATATATTGTAGATAATAGTATGTCAAGATTTAAACAAAACATTTAGCTGTTACTTAAAGTTCTTATGGAAATGATGGAAGAATATAGATTGTTTAATAATTTATTGAGATGGATGTAGAACTGGTTGAATGAATCCATTCAAAGTGTAGTCATTAAGGATTCCATGTCAGTTCATCAAAGACCTATGAAAATCCTTGTAATATTTAATATCTTTATCAATGATCTACATAAATGCATAAATGCTCAGTAAATTTTCAGATAGAATAAAACAAAAAAAATTGCTCAGAGATATATAAAAAACAAGAAAGAGATGAAGAAATGAGATAACAGAATGAAGAAGAAAGGAGAGAGAGAAAGAATAGTACAGCTAGGGTTGTAAAAAATTCTTTACAGATTATAGAATTAAACTGAATTTACTGAAATCACACTCAATAAAAATAAGTTTATTTTTTCTCAATTCCAAAAAATCAACTTCTTAAGTAGAGAATAAGTAAATTATATGTATATATACACATATATATGTATGTATGTATGTATGTATGTACATATGTATATGTATTTAAGTTTCCATGAAAAAATGCCTGTGGTATTTAATGGACTGTAAGCCAAAATTTGATTCAGTAGGATGATGTGTAATATGACCATGAGCTTCTATAAGAGAGTCAAAGCTTTCAAGAATATGGATATAATAGTCTTTCTGCACTTAGTTTCGATTAGAGTACTTCATAAATAGTAGGCTTTGTTCTACAAAGCAAGGTTTAAGAACATCAGTGCGGTATAGAAAGTTCAGAGGAGAGCAAACAGGACAGTGTTGAGTCTCTGACAAGATGAATGAACTGGAACTGGAATTGTTTTTGAAAGAACTGGAATTATTTTTACTTTTATATGGAGAAGAAAAGACTAAGTGTGAATATTATAGCAGTGTTTTAGCATTCTAAGAGTTACTTTGTGAGAGGAACAAGACTTTTCTATTTAGCCTCATGGTGAAAAACTAGGAATAATGAGTGGAAGTTAATAACAAGAAAATGTTGATGTACAGCTATCCAAAAGTGAAAAAGGTGGTCAGTTTGCTTTCATGGAAAGTCTTTCCAAGACCAGAAAGGAAAATGGAAATATTGGAATATTTGGAATATGGAAAAAGGAATATTGGAGGGGGTTATGGGAAATCTGGAACAATGATGCATTGTTGGTGGGGCTGTGAGTTAATGTAACCAATCTGTAGAAATATTTGGAATTATGCCCAAAGATCAATAAAAATGTGCTTACCCTTTAATCCATCAATACAACTACTGTGTCTGTATCCTGAAGAAATCATGAAAAAGGTAAAAAAAAACCCATATGTACAAAAATATTCATAACAGCTGTTTGTGGTGGCAAAGAATTGGAATACAAAGAAACAAAGGGATGCCTATCAGTTGGGGAATGGCTGAAAGAACTGTGATTATATATATATGGATATATGGGATGGAACTCTATTGTTCCATTAGAAATCAGGAGGGATAAGGTGCACCTAGGTGGCACAGTGGGTAGAGTACCGGCCCTGAAGTCAGGGCCTGAATTCAAATATGGCCCAGACACTTAATAATAACCTAGCTGTGTGATTGTGGGAAAATTATTTAATCACATTGCCTTGCAAAAAACTTTAAAAAAGAAAGAAAAAAATCAGGAGGGATGGAATTTTAGAGAAGGCTGGAAAGACTTGCCTCAATTGATGCTGAGCTGGTGATGAGCAGAAGAACATTGTACACCATAACAGCATCATGGGGTCATGATCAACCTTGATGGAATTGCTCCCTCATCATTGCAATAATCAGGAGCAATTTTAGGATATCTGTGTTGTAGAATAACATCTGTATTCAAAGAAAGAACTGTGGAGTTTAAATGAAAACCAAATATTATTAACCTCAATTTTTATAAAAAAGTTATCTTACATATTACATTATTTTACTATTTGTAAAATTTTCTTTCTTCCTTAATGACATGTTTTTCTCTTAACACATTCATTTTTGTTTTATGCATATCATAGAAACAAATGTAAAAGACTCAGACTGCTTTCTGTTGGGGTAGGAAGGGAGGGAAGAAAAATTGTAAAATTCATAATCTTGCAAAAAATGATGGATAAAAACTACTATTGCCTGTAATGGGACAACAAAGAAATATATATATATATATATATATATATATATATATATATATATATATATATATATATATATATATATGGAAGTCTTCAAACAGAAACTGAATAGCCTTTTGTCAGGTACATTCTTAACAAGATTTTCTTTTAAATATGGTTTATATTAAATGGAAAATAATTTCCTTTGCATATGTTAAATTCTGTGGTTCTCAAATGAAATCTATTCTAGTCAGTTGCTATTTCATGACCCACTAGAGAACATCTTTTCTTAAAGGAGGGGAAAGTATCATTAAATTGTATTAAAAGCATATGATGAGGCACTTCATTAACCTAATGCTCTATGGCAATTTTAAGCTCTTCAATACTTTCTTCTAGCTCAACTCCATCTTTCCTATACTATCTGAACATTTGTTTAGCTGTTTTTGACAAATGACTTTGGTTTCCTTTCTCTTATCAAGCACACTCATACTATAACTTACATGCACTACTTTAGAGTTGCCTTCTTGACTGAATGGTGTTGGTTTAGAACTCTAGCATATCTGCTATTCTTAAATTATATTGCGGTGGTTCATGAATACTGAACATAGACTGATGTATTTACAGCTACAAGGAGCAAACTCATGTCATGCTGGAACCAATCCATATCAGTTCAGAGGAAGCATATATTGCATTTCTCTATGAATTTCTTTTTTATGCATCTATTATCTTTTTAACTTTCTATATATTTTAAATCCAAATCTTTTCATACAAATTCCAAATCTTCTCTCTGCTGCTCTACCAGTTGCAATGAGTCACTAGAGATGCCTGATTTCAGTCAGTATCTGTGTCCCAGCTCTAGACTGAACCTTGACTTCCTCCTTCTGACTGAACCCCTACACTCACAAACAATTGCAGATTGATCTCTGACTTCCAGTAACCACATTGTAAACCTATCCCTTGGTCAAAAGGGGAATCTTTTTATTTAATAAATATTTATGTTTCCAGCTACAAACAGTGGTAATTTTCAATTATAATTTTCTTTTTACAAGTGTTTGAGCTTCAAAATTTTTCTTCCTCTCTCTGTTCCCTTCCCCTTGCACCAGATAGAAAGAAATCTGGCTGATATTTTATATCTGTAACCATATCAAACATAGTACAATATTGTACATGTTGTGAGAGAAGAATCAGATCCAAACAGAAGAAAAAAATTGGAGATAAAAAATTGCATTATACAATACACTATACAAAAAAACTTTTAAAAATTGAAGTTAATAATTTTGGTCTTCACTTAAACTCCACAGTTCCCTTTCTGGGTATTAATAATATTTTTCCATTACTAGTTTTTATTTATATTTTATTTATTTACATATTAATAAAATAGTTTTGTTGTAAGGGTAAACCTAATTTCCCCTAATCCCACAGAAATAAAGTGAAAGAAAGATAAAAATAATTCTTCCATCTGTGTTCAGATACCATCAGCTCTGTCTCTGGGGTGGATTGAATTCATTATCAAGTGTCCAACAGAGAAGTTAATTCCATATTTTTCTTTTTTAATTTTTTTTAATTTTTAAAGATTTTATTTGTGTTTTGAGTCTTACAATTTTTCTTCGAATCTTACTTCCCTCCCCCACCCAACCCCCCATGGAAAGCAATCTGTTAGTCTTTATTTTGTTTCCATGTTGTACATTGATCCAAATTGAGTTGGATAAGTGAAAAATCAAATCCTTAAGGAAGAAACAAAAACTATAAGAGATAACAAGATCAGACAATAAGATAGCTTTCTTTTGCTAAATTAAAGGGAATAGTCCTTGAAATTTGTTCAAACTCCATGGCTCTTTATCTGGATACAGATGGTATTCTCCATTGCAGACAGCCCAAAATTGTCCCTTGTTGTTGCACTGATGGAATGAGCAAGTCCATCAAGGTAGAACATCACCCCCATGTTGCTGATAGGGTATACAGTGTTTTTCTGGTTCTGTTCATCTCACTCAGCATCAGTTCATTCAAATCCCTCCAGGCTTGCTTGAATTCCTGTCCCTCCTGGTTTCTAATAGAACAATAGTGTTCCATGACATACATATACCACAGTTTGCTAAGTCATTCCCCAGCTGAATGACATTTACTTGATTTCCAATACCTTGCCCCCACAAACAGGGCTGCTATGAATATTTTTGTACAAGTGATGTTTTTACCTTTTTTCAACAACTCTTCAGGGTAGTGGTATTGCTGGATCAAAGGGTATACACATTGTTGTTGCTCTTTGGGCATAGTTCCAAATTTCTCTCCAGAAAGTTTGGATGAGTTCACAGCTCTACCAACAGTATAATAGTGTCCCAGATTTCCCACAACCCTTCCAACAATGATAATTATCCTTTCTGGTCTTATTGGCCAGTCTGAGAGGTGTGAGGTGGTACATCAGAGAAACTTTGATTTTCATTTCTCTAATAATTAATGATTTAGAGCAGTTTTGCATATGGCTATGGATTGCTTTCATCTCATCTGTAAATTGCCTTTGCATATCCTTTGACCATTTGTCAACTGGGGAATGGCTTTTTATTTTAAAAATATGACTCAATTCTCTGTATATTTTAGAAATGAGTCCTTTGTCAGAATCACTAGTTGTAAAGATTGTTTCCCAATTTACTCCATTTCTTTTGATCTTGGTTACATTGGTTTTATCTGTGAAAAAAGCTTTTTAATTTAATGTAATCAAAATCATCTAGTTGGTTTTTGGTGATGTTCACCATCTCTTCCTTAGTCTTATATACTGCTCCCCTTTCCATAGATCTGACAGGAAAAGTAGTCCTTGTTCTGCTAATTTGCTTAAAGTATTGTTTTTTATGTCTAAATCCTGTAACCATTTGGATCTCATCTTGGTAAAGGGTGTTAGGTGTTGGTCTAATCTAAGTTTCTTCCATACTAACTTCCAATTTTCCCAACAGTTTTTATCAAAGAGGGAGTTTTTATCACAATAGATGGACTCTTTGGGTTTGTCAAACAGCAAATTACTATAATCATTTCCTGCTAATGCACCTAGTCTATTCCATGGTCCACCACTCTATTTCTTAGCCAATACCAAACAGTTTTGATGACTGATGCTTTATAATATAATTTTAGATCAGGTAGAGCTAAGAGCCCTTCTTTTGCACTTTTTTTCATTAATTTCCTGGAAATTCTTAACTTACAGCTTTTACAGAATTTACTTACAGCTTTTGCTAACCCATTAATTTAATTTTTTGACATTTTGATTGGTAGGGCACTAAACAGGTAGTTTAGTTTTGATAGAGTTGTCATTTTTATTATATTAGCTCTTCCTATCCATGAGCAACTGATATTTGCTCAGTTATTTAAATCTGATTTAATTTGTGTGTGAAATGTTTTATAATTGTTTTCAAAAAGTTTCTGAGTCTGTCTTGGCAAATAGACTCCCAGGTATTTCATACTGTCTGAGGTTACTTTGAATGGGATTTCTCTTTCTAGCTCTTCCTGCTGTATCTTGCTAGACATATACAGAAAAGTTGAGGATTTATGAGTGTTTATTTTATAACCTGAAAGTTAGCTAAAATTATTGTTTCCAGAAGGTTTTTTGGATAATTTGTTGGGATTCTCTAGGTTAACCACCATGTCATCTACAAAGAGTGAAAGTTTTGTCTCTTCCTTCCAAATTCTAATTCCTTCAATTTCTTTTTCTTTTCTAATTGCTGAAGCTAACATTTCTAATATGATATTGAATAGTAGTTGTGATAATGGGCACACTTGTTCCACCCCTGATCTTGTTGGGAATACTTCTAGCCTCTCGCCATTGAATATAATACTTGTTGATGGTTTCAGATAGATACGGCTAATTATTATAAGGAACAGTCCTATTATTCCTACACTCTCTAGTGTTTTTAATAGGAATGGATGCTATATTTTGTCAAAGGCTTTTTCAGCATCTATTGATATGATCATATAATTCCTGGTAGGTTTGTTGTGGATATAATTGAGTATACTACAGTTTTCCTAATATTGAACCAACCCTGCATTCCTGGGATAAATCCTACTTGACCATAATATATTATCCCAGTGATAACTTGTTGTAATCATTTTGCTAAGGTTTTATTTAAGCTTTTTGCATGTATATTCATTAGGGAGATAGTTCTATAATTTTCTTTCTCTGTTTTAACTCTTCCTGGTTTAGGTATCAGCACTATATTGTAGAAAGAGTTAGGCCATGTTCCATCTTACCCTATTTTCCCGAAGATTTTATATAGAATTGGAACCAATTGTTCCTTAAATGTTTGGTAGAATTCACTTGTGAATCCATCAGGCCCTGGAGATTTTTTCTTAGGGAGTTCAATAATTGCTTGCTGAATTACTTTTTCTTAGATAGGGTTGTTTAGGTATTTAATCTCCTCTTCAGTTAACCTGGGCAATTATATTTTTGTAAATATTCATCCATTTTACTTAGATTATGAAATTTATTGGCATAGAGTTGGGCAAAATAATTTTGAATTATTACTTAAATTTCCTCCTCATTTGTGGTGAGTTCAACTTTTTCATTTATGATACAAGCAATTTTGTTTTCTTTTTCTAAATCAAATTGACTAGCAGTTTATCAATTTCATTGTTTTTTTTTCCCCCTAAAACTAACTTTGGGTTTTATTTATTAATTCAATAGTATTTGCTTTTAATTTTACTAATTTCTCCTTTAATTTTTAGAATTTATCATTTGGTATTTAATTGGGGATTTTTAATATGTTCTTTCTCTAATATTTTTAGTTGTACATTTAGTTCATTGATTTCCTCTTTCTCTAATTTATTCATATAAGAATTTAAAGAAATATCAAAATGAGAGCTTCTTTGAGTGAATCCCATAGGTTTTGGTATGTTGTTTCAGTATTGTCATTATCTAGGACAAAATGATTAATTCTTTCTATAATTTGTTTTTTGGTCCACTCATTCTTTAAAATGAGGTTATTCAGTTTCCAATTGGTTCTGGGTCTATATCTCCTTGGCCAAATATCGCATATAACTTTTATTGCATTGTGATCTGCGAAAGATGTATTCACTATTTCTGCCTTTCTGCAGTTGATCATTAGGTTTTTATGTGATAGTATACATGGTCAATTTTTGTATATGTTTGATGTACTGCAGAGAAAAAGTTATATTCCTTTCTATCCCCATTCAATTTCCTCCATAAGTCTACCATATCTAGTTTTTCTAACAATCTATTTACCCCCTTATCTTCTTTCTTGTTTATTTTTTGATTCGATTTATCTAGGTCTGACAGTGGGAGGTTGAGGTCTCCCACTAGAAGACTGTTGCTGTCTATGTCTTCCTGTAGTTCTTTCAGCTTCTCCTCTAACAATGTTCATGCTATCCAATTGGGTGCATACATATTCAGTATTGAAATAACTTTATTGTCTGTGGTACCTTTTAGGAGGATAAAGTTTCCTTCCTTATCTCTTTTAATGCTATCTATTTTTACTGCTGCTTTGTCTGAGGTAAGGTTTGCTACTCCTGCTTTTTTCACTTCAGCTGAAGCAAAATATATTTTGCTCCACCCTTTTACCTTTACTGTGTATATATCTCTCTGCTTCAAATGAGTTTCTTGTAAGCAGCATATTGCAGGATTCTGGTTTTTAATTCACTCTGCTATTTGTTTACAATTTAAAGGAGAGTTCATCCCATTCACATTCAAAGTTATGATTACTAATTCTTTACTGTCCTCCATGCTATCTTCCCTCTGTATTTTCCCCCTCCCCCATCCATATTCTCCCATATTTTGTTTCTGAATACCACCCCTTCAGTGTGTTTGCCCTCCTATATCACCCCTCCCCTTTCTTTCCCCTTTCCCTTTTTCCCTTTTTCCTTCCCTTCCTTTTGTTAGTTCCCCTTTTTCTGCCTCCCCTCCCTTTCTCCATCCCTACTTCCCCTTTTCCCTTTTTAATAATTGAAAGGTTAGATGTTTTTTAAGTTAACTGAGTATGTGTGTAAATTATGATTTAATCCAAGTCTGATGAGAAGAAGATTCAGTTGTTTCTCATCTCCTCCCTTCTTCCCCTCTATTACCATAAGAATTTTTTACCTCTTAGTGTAATGAATTTTACCCCATTCAATCCCCTCCCTCCTCCTGGCTCCTTCCTGTCCCCCTTTTTAAGGAGGTAGTATTTTTAAAATAATTCTATCTGAGTCATAGAAAATTCTGAGTATCCATCATTTCTAGCTAAGTACATTCTATCTAAAGGAGTTAAAATTCTTTAGAGTTATTGGAGTCTTTCTCCCAAGTGCGGTTATAGCCACTTTCATCCCATTGGACAGCAGTCTCATGGATAGTTCATGAATTTCCATCACTTTGGGCTAGCTATATTCTCTCTGTTAGAGTTATAATTCTCAAGAGTTATCAGAATCTTTTCCCTCATGCTGGGATACAGCCTGTTTCAACTTATTGGATAGCAGTTTTTTTTTTTCTTCTACCATTCCATTTTTTAACCTTTTCATGTGTCTCTTGAACCTCCTGTTTGAAATCCATATTTTTCTATTTATCTCTGGTCTTTTCATCAGGAATTTTTGGAATTCTTCCATTTTGTCAAATGTCCATCTTTTCCATGGAAGAAAATGCTCAGCTTTGGGGGATAGTGGATTTTTGGCTGCATTCCAAGCTCCCTTGCTCTTTGAAATATCTCTGTCCAGGCCCTCTCTCCCTTAATGTTGATGCAGACAGGGCCTGCATAATCCTTACTGTGGTTCCTTGATATTTAAATTGTTTCTTTCTGGCTGCTTGCAAGATTTTCTCTTCTATCTGATAGCTCTGGAATTTGGCCACAACATTACTTAGTGTTTTCATTTTGTGATCTTTTTCTGGAGGGGATGGATGTATTCTTTCAATAACTATTTTGCCCTCTGGTTCCATGATATCAGAGAAATTTTCCATCACTAGATCCTGTAATATTAAGTCCAGGCTTTTTTTCTCTTCAGTGTTTTCAGGAAATCCCTTATTTCTCAGGTTGACTGTCCTCGACCTATTCTCGAGGTCAGTGGTTTTGTTGATGAGGTATTTCACATTTTCTTCTATTTTTTTCTATTTTTTGATTTTGTTTAACAGGCTCTTGCTGTCTCATGATGTCATTAGTTTCTGCAGACTCCATTCTTTTTTTAAGGGAGGAGTTTTCTTCATTAACCTTTTCAACTCCTTTTCTAATTGGTCAATTCTACTTTTGAAAGAGCTTTCCATTTGACCAATTGAAGCTTTGAGAGAATTATTTTCTTTTTGCATTTGCCCATTTGAGGATATGAGAGAATTATTCTCACTTTGGATTTGACTAATTATATTTTCTAAGTTTTCTTGTTGCAAGGTATCATTTGTCTCTTCCAAATTTTCCAGTTGATTTTTAAACTCCTTCCTTATATCTTCAAGGGAGTCATTCTGTGCTGGAGACCAGATCATATTCTCTTCAGAGGCTCTAGGAATCTCTGAGTTGGGGAGGGACTGGTTCACAGGGGTTTGGTGTTGGGATCCCTAGGGGCTTTACTCACTGAGTGCAATTTCTCTAACTGTCCAGTAGGAGGTGCTGGTTGCTTTCTCTGGAGTGTCTGTGACCTTGATTGAGGCCTTCTCTCTTATTTGAAGGGAGGGGTTGAAGCTATAGAAACTTTTTGCTTTCAATCAATGGTAGGCTTTACCCTGGGGTGAAGTGATCCCTCTCCCTATTGTCACCTTTGCTAGTTCTTCTGCTCACAACCTGTGCCTGAGGCAGAAGTATTCTGTGATTGTGTTTGTTCTGGGAAGAGTCCTCAGCCGCGGTGGAGGCATGGACTCAGAATTCCTCAGACCCGAGGAGAATAGGGATGGTGTCCACAGCTCTTCTGCACCATTACTCTTCCCCACAGCCCTGTCCGCAAGCTCCAGGGGTCAGCACCAACACCAGTGCCTCTGTTCACTAGTTGACTCAAGTCCCTTTGATCTAGCCCCACTGCAGATCAAGTATGTCCAGATCTCAGGCCCTAAGGTTCCCCGGCTCCAATTCAGTTTCTAATCTGGCTGATCCAGGGCTGATCCACCCTCTGTGCCAGGACTCACCTGCCTGAACTCACCCAAAGCTTCAGAAGACAAATTATGAGGTAGATGTTGTTTCTCCTGGCTTTTCTTTCTGGGTTTTGTGGGTCATATTTCTCTTAAGAGGTTGGTTTCATTTCATAGATGGGGAAAGATCAGGAGACTTTAGAACTGTGCTTATCTTCTTTCAGCCGAAGTACATATTTTTCCACAGTTACTGTTACTGATTGTATTTCCCTCCATTCATTCCTCCCCACTACAATTTAATATCTATATCTATATCTATATCTATATCTATATATATCTATATCTATATCTATATCTATATCTATATATATATATATATATATATATTCTCTTTCCTTTCACTCTGGCCCTCTTCAAAAGTATGCTGTGGAGCAGCTGAGTGGCACAGTGAACAGAGCACCAGCCCTGGTGCCAGGAGGACCCAAGCCTACATCCCACCCAGAGAGCCAGCAACCATCAAGTTGTGTGGTCCTGGACAGGCTACCTAATACCTTCCAAAAGGTAAAAAAACAAAATATTTTTAAGCTGTCTACCCTTTCCTATGATCAACCTCCTCTATCAGCTACATCCCCTCCCCCTCCCTCATCCCCTTTCCTCTATCCCCTTTCTCTCCTTTTTTCATTTTTATTTCTATACCCTATTAAAGTATGTATGTTGTTTCCTCTCTGGGCATTTCTGATGAGAATGAAGGCTCCCTTATTTCCCCTCACATTCCTCTTTTCCACTCTATTGCAAAAAATTTTTCTTGAATCTTGTACATGAAATATCTTATCCCATTCTGCCTCTCCTTTCCCTTTCTCCCAGTGTATTCCTGTTTCACTCATTGACTCCATTTTTACAATTTATTATACCTTCAAATTGAGCTCCCTCTTATGCCTTTTCTATATATGATCCTTCTAACTGCTCTAATAAAGGAGAAGGTTCATATGAGTATTATCAGTATCATATTCCCATGTAGGAATACACACAAATCATCATCATTAAATCCCTAATAATATACCCTTCTCATCCACTCTTTCTGTCCTATACTTGAGTTCTATGATTGAAGACGAATTTTTTGTTCGGCTCTAGCCATTTCAACAGGAACATTTGAAATTTCCCTATTTAATTGAATGTCCATCTTTTCTCTTGGAAAAGCATGTTCAGTTTTGCTTTGTAGTTGATTCCCAGTTGCATTAGAAGCTCTTTTGCATTCTGGAATATTATATTATAATGTGGATGCTGCTAACTCCTGTGTAATACTGACTGTAGTTCCATGATATTTAAATTGTTTCATTCTGGCTGTTTATAATATTTTTTCTTTGATTTGGGAATTCTGGAACTTGATTATAATATTCCAGAGGGTTATTTATTTGGATCTGTTTCAGGAGGAGATCAGTAGATTCTCTCAATTTCTATTTTGTCCTCTGCTTCTAGGAGATCGAGGCAATTTTCCTGTACAAATTCTTGAAAAATGATGTCAAGGCTCTTTTCCTAATCATGACTTTCAGGTAGCCCAATAAATTTTAAATTGCCTCTCTAATCTGTTCTCCAAGTCAGTTGTTTTTTTTTTTAATGAAATATTTCACATCTTTTTCTAGTTTTTCATTCTCTTTGGTATTGTGTTATTGTTTCTTATTTCTTCACAAAGTCATCAACTTCCTTTAGCTCCATTCTACATTTGAAGGAGTTGTTTTCTTCAGTGAGCTTTCAAATCTCATTTTCCATCTGGTTAATTCTGCTTTTAAAAGGTATTTTTCTCCTCAATAGCTTTTTGCATTGCTTTTTTCATTTGACCTAAATCAGTTTTTAACATGTTTTATTCAGCATTTATATCTCCTTGACCAAGCTGCTGACTTAAATTGCAAATGATATCCTAATAGCCAGATTTAATAACAATTTCTCATTGCTCTTGCTTCTTGACTTTCTTGCCCATTTTGCCTAGAATTATGAGTGAAGGTAAGAGAGAAGCTGAAGTGGTGACTTGAGTTTCGATCTTTATGGATATTGTAAGAGAAAGACTTTATATAGCATATGAATGAGAAAGCAGAACTGGATTAATTCTTATAACGGCATTTAGGAAGTGCCTTGTGATGTAGGGAGACCATAATAATAAATCTAAGAGATGATCAGGTGAGTGACATAAAAGTACTTGAGGTCATAGATATTTTGATAATTTCTTTGTATTTATGTGCACTTAGTCCAATAGAGAGAGAGCTAGAATTTTGTGTCTATTACAAAAATAGCCTAATGTGCTAAATCTTCCTTATTCTGGTGATTTCTTTTTCATTTTGGATATGTGAATGTAGGGAACAGATAAAAACCATCTGTACAGGTAGAATTCAGAAATATAATTCATATAAACAAATATTCAGTACTAGACATGAGTATCTCTAAGATAGCACTGTCTAACCTGATGTCAGTTTCAGGAATCATAATAAGACCCAAGAAAAAATAAGATCTTCTCCAGATTCAGAGCAGTCTTTCAGGTAAGAAGAAATTTTTCAAAAACTTCATTCTAAAGAAATGAGAAATTTCATTTTGTCATGCATTCCAATGAGCACAGGTCATATCATACAACCAAATTTTCTTTAAGTTAGAGAAATTCTACCTCCATCTCTTCCGACCATTTTATTTGGCAAAACCATCTAGACATTAGCTTAGTTGTTGTCATATTTCTCTAATTATCTGGTTGCACATTTGAAACTTCACATGAAGAAGCTAATCAAGGATGAATCTCATAATGAGCCTGTGAGTTGAATATCTGAATTTGATGACTGAGTTCACTTCCTCATCTTTGCGGTGGAAAGGTTTTTTTCAGGGAACAACACTGAAACAATTTTGTACTATAGTAGCCGTATGTTTATTTTGTATTGTAATCCCTCTTTCTACAAAAAACTCAACATAAATCCACATTTTTAAAGGTTATTCAAATGGAAATCAGAGAGAAAAACAAGTTTACTTCATTACTAATTTTATGAGAATTATTCTGTCCAACATAAAATGAAGGACATTTTTACTTGGCATAATAAAATGGACAGTCCCATTAGATAGTTGCTTTAAAACAGTTTAAAGATTTCAAATACTGGTTCTGGAATGTATAATAAAGAAACCATCTTCAAGTTAGTGGTTCGGTTGACTAGATCAGAAACAAAAGAGGTTTCTTTCACTTCTTTTCCTGGAACACAGAAAAAATAATTATATTGTGTTTGGTTTAATGTTTCCATAAAGTTAATGTCCTGTATAAAAAGCAGTGATAGAAGGCTTTATGTACCTTCCATCAGTGTAATAAATATAATTTTGTATGCAAGTTGTAGCCAGGATAGACATGTTACAGGATTGTAAAAGTTTTTACTTTTTCCACTTTTGAAATGGCACTGGTCATGCAAGGAATTTTTTAATTTATTTTCACCTTTTAAAGTCATGAAAAATAGAATATTTTATCTACTTTTTTGAAAAACCTTATAAAGTTTTATGAACTGTAATCTTAAAACTGTCATTAATGCAATCCACATGAAAGGTAGAATGGTATAAAGGAAAATCTACTGAATATCAGGTAGAGAATTTCAGATCTGGCAATTAATTATTTTTACTGGCCAATTAAGTTCTCTGTTTTTCCTCATTTGGAAAATTAGATCAAAACTGGACTATCTACCTCTCAGGACTATTCTCAAACACTTTGTGATGATAATAAGTCACTATAGAGATAAAGTAAGGGACTGGAATTAGGATTTCTAATTGCAGAACCTCCCTCCAGCAATTGAGTTTGGCACATCAATTTATAATGTTGCAGAGCTGTTTATCAGAGTGGAGTCAAATTCAATTAAAAATGGGAGCTGCCAATTTAACATAAATATTGAATTCATTTTAAAATGTAATATATTCTGTTTTATTGGATTTTTATTAATTTCGATAAATACTTCCCAGTTATATTTAAAAGTGATTTAAAGAATGCACTATTGAGATGGATAGTTGGCATTTCTGTTCTGGATTACTGAGGGGGTCAGTTATTTGACTTTCAGATAAGTTTTCCAGTTCTTTGTCTACTGTACTACAATATGTTTATGATCTGTAGATATGTGTGTAAACATGCATGCACTTATAATTAAATATATATTGTGTGCTATGCTTCAATATTAAAAAAAACAACTGATACGTTATTTTCTGATCTTGCTATGGCTTTTACTGGATGTTTCTTCCTTAAGGATATGATTTCTCTCTCATAATGTTCAGTTTGGATCAATGGATATTATGGAAACAATGTAAAGCTTGGCAAATTGACTTCTGTGGGTGTTGGGGGGGAGGGAAATAAGATTAGGGGGAAAAACTGTAAACCTCAAAATAAATAAAATCTTTAAATAAATAAAACATTCCACCACCACCCCCAACTTTGGCCATTTTATCTGGTTGTTCCTAATGTCTGGAATGGTTTTCTTTCTCATCTCTGCCTCTCATTTTCTGGGATTTCTTCAAAACTAATTTAAGCTCATACTTTCTAATACAAGTGATTTCTTATTTCCCTTAATTCTAGTGCCTTTACTGTTTTGATTATAATTTATCCTGTATATAATGTCTTCATACATAATAGTTTTCATGCTATCCCCCCCAATAGACTATGAACTTCTTAAGGGCAAATACCATCTCGATTCTTTTTTTTATTTTTTATTTTTCAACCCTTAAGCACAGTGTCTGTTAAAAAATAGGAGTTAATTAATGTGTTGGCCTGACATTCCCAAAAGTCTCTCATGAATATTTATTCTTCATTAACCAATGTAATTGGTTAGTCATAGAAACTTTAAGATGTATTAAAATATCTGGTATATCTTTAAATGAGATTCAAGACAAGTTAGGTACAGTTTTGTTTGCTGCTGTGTACATGGAGGAATCTGTGACTCAGTTATAAAAGACTGAACTTTGATTACAGAAACTCTTTGGAGAGATGGTTAAAGAAATCATAGGGTGATTGTGGGGAAAGACTGTGAATGGTAGACTATCTCCTACTGAGCTGTACACATTTATGGAACTTGACCCTATTCATAATCTACAATTTCTCGATGGAACTGAGAAAGGATTTTTTTTTAGGATTTTGCAAGGCAATTGGGGTTAAGTCGCTTGCCCAAGGCCACAGAGCTAGATAATTATTAAGTGTCTGAGACCAGATTTGAACTCAAGTACTCCTTACTCCAGGGCCGGTGCTCTATCCACTGCACTATCTAGCCACCCCAAAAAAGAATTTTCTTAATGAGATTACTCTCTCTTTTCTGTGATGGAGCTAAAATCTTATTTTAATCCCAGTGGAGTAGTCCATTTGCTGTTGCATATTTGCATCATTAACTATCAAGTAGAACTTACCTGCTTTCTTTTTGTTATTTTGCTTAAATAAATGGATTTACTTGCTATTTATTATTTGTGACAGTTCTTTGCATGAAAAGCATTTGGTTGGGAAGGATTTAATTAATGAGAGTAAGTTAAAAATATTCTTCTTTAAAATTATTGGTTAAATGACTTTCCTTATTTAGTCTTGTGTTCTTAGATCAGAGATTTATAGTTATAAAAATATGGATAGTATTTGATATTGCAGAAATTACTTTCAAGCTTCTATTGTTGAAGACCTGGTCTGCTTCTCTCCTCTCTATCTCTATATTGCTTTTCTGGCAATATTTGCAACATCCATCTCCTACTTTCTATAATGGTGATCCAGATTACATATTAAATCTACCAATTGCACTTGTAAACATTATTAATATAGTTTAACAAACCATAGTGTCTTACATGGCTGTGTAAACATAATTATTCAGATGTTTCCTTCCACTCATGAGAAAAAAAAAAAACATTTTTTATAAATTTATTTATTTGCATCCATTTGCACATGCATATTTCCAAATTAGAAAATTTCCCTCCACTGTCTCTACCCAACCCCTCTCCCTTCAGCAGGGAACAATCAGGAACACATTTTACCTACATAATTTGATAAATATGTTCACAAATTAGTAATTTTTGGCATGAGGAATTAGAAGCGAAAAAAGATACTTACATAAGAGATAATTTTTATAAAGTGTTTATCAGATAAGGAAGGGTTGGATTTCTACTGTGTGTTTTCTTTTGTTTTGTTTTTCTTCCTCTAGTTGGGGGTAATATAGTCCAAAACCAGTCAAATACAGTTGTCACAGCTCTTTGAACTGCTAAAACTTTTTTTTAAAATACATGGTAAAAAGAAATCCTCCATTTTTGTTAATACAGAGATGTTGATTTTCCCTACATAAGATAACAAGGTATCTTTTTTTTGTTTTTGTTTTTTTAGGTTTTTGCAAGGCAAATGAGGTTAAGTGGCTTGCCCAAGGCCACACAGCTAGGTAATTATTAAGTATCCAAGACCAGATTTGAACCCAGGTACTCCTGACTCCAGGGCTGGTGCTTTATCCACTATGCCACCTAGCCGCTCCCAAGGTATCTTTTGCATTAGGTTTATAATATGTGTATTAATATATTTTTAAGAGAAGTCAGAAAGATAAACAATGAATTAATTTGATCAAACACAGATACTTGATCCATCTGATCATTTATACTTCTCTCAATGGGAGATAAAACAGCAGGATAATTAGACTAACCGTTACATAGGCATAATCATTTCATACTTGTAGTAATCAGCTATATTTCTTATATTTCAAACATCTAAAGGAAAATCAATGTGCTTAAAGTAAAAAAAAAAAAGTTTTATTTTTACCATAAGCAGATGTAAGGAAAAATCCTTTTAATTTGTCCCTTTCTTCTATCAGAAGTGTTTCTTCTGTTTAGCCTGCAGAATAACTCTAACCAACAAAAAGCTAATTTGAATACAAAGTTTGGGGTTTGATCCTCTCTCAAAACCATGTTTTATAAGACTCACCAGCATGTATTCTTTTAGTAGGAAGCAATAGATTACATTTATTCAAATTTAAAGAAACGGCATTTAATGAAGTAATATTGTAAGAAAAGTAACAAAAGGATTTTCTTTTCCATTATCATGGAGTTTGCTTTCCTACAAATTCATGTCTACTAGGGAGAAACTGAAGAAGTATAATACCTTTAACTTGGGGTATGCACACATCAAGTGCCTGAAGTTACATTTGTCTACAAGGCATTTACATGGAGGAAGATCCTCCTAATCCTGTAGAACTACCGTTTTTTTCCCCTAATAATTTTAGCATGCTACTCCTTGTTGTCAAATATAGATATGAAACCCTAATTCTCACTGAACTTCTTGTCTATTGATGTCCAGGAATTGTCATTTCTCTGATCTAGCACGTCTTCACAATTTAGTTAGCTTAAAAATATCTAAAACCTTCTCTCATTATTTCCCTAAGTCTAAAGTCTGACAAATTACTTCATCATTCAACTGAAACGTCTCTCTTCAAAGTAACCAAACATTATTTAAAAATCAAATCTAATTTTTCTCCCCAATCCCCATCCTTCTTTCTCTATATTCAGCCTTTGCTACTGTTAATCAGTCTCTTCCCCATGATATTCAACTAATTAATGACATTTTTCTATGCTGGTTCTTCTACTTCCTATCTGGCACTCCTTCCTTCCCTTTGCTAGATATTCTTCTGGGTCATCTGCAGTCATTGTGATCCTTATCTGGCTATCAGACACAGATGATTATGGAGGAGAAAGTGAGGCTGGTGACTTTACTCCCCATTTAATTCCAATTTATATTCATGTTATGCCATCATATTACTGATGTCATGGTTTTCTTTGAGAAAGAAAGATGAAGAACGAGAGCAACAACATCAACAACATTTGAGTCATCTCTTAAGTCTCTTCTGGACCCTTTCCCTTCTTAATTTGTACTTTTTTCATTTGTGATCACATATGACACCATGGATTCAATAATCACTATTCTGATTCTTTTCAGAATTGTATACCAAAATAACTCCTAACATCCAGATTCTCATCCCTCACTGCTTATTGGGTGTTTTGAACTAAAGTCCAATAAAAATACATGTCAATGATTGTTTATGATTGCCAGATCATAAACAATGTCTCCCTCAACTACTCACTGTCTCTCAACTCCCATATTGAATCAATTGCCATTTCCTGTCAATGATCCCTTTGTCCATTTTTCAAGTAAATTATGTTTTTCTTTCCTCTGCCATGTAAACATGATTCGAGTGCAGTGCTTCAATACTTAATACCTGGATTATTTGTAATCACATTCTGGTTGGTCTCACTGTTTTTAGTCTCTCCCCATTCTTTACTGGGTTGTCATATTAAATTTCCTAAAATACATTTTGACAGTGTCACAAACACCTGAATTATTGAGTAAAAGTAAAATATGATCTTTATTACCCTCATGATCAAATATAATAATCCTCTGTTTCAGATTTAAAGATACAGGAAGAGGTAGGAAGAGAAATTCTGTTCAAAGTAACCACAGACAATATAAAATACCTGGGATTCATTTGGCCAAGGCAGACTCAGAAACCTTTTGAAAACAAATAACTTGGCAAACATCAACTGCTTCTGGATAGGCCAAATTAATATAATAAAAATGACAATTATTCCAAAACTAAACTACCTGTTTAGTGCCCTGCCAATCAAAACTCCAAAAGATTACTTTAATGAGTTAGGAAAAGTTGTAATTAAATTCATATGGATAAATAAAAAGTCAAGAATTTCCAGGGATTCAATGAAAAAAAGTTCAAAAGAAGGTAGCTTAGTCCTACCTGTTCTAAAATTAAATTATAAAGCATCAGTCATCAAAACTGTCTAGTATTGGCTAAGAAATTTAATGGTGGACCAGTGGAATAGACTAGGTACAAGAGCAGGAAACGATTATAGTATTTTGTTATTTGATAAACTCAAAGAGTCCAGCTATTAGGATAAAAACTTTCTCCTTGATAAAAACTACTGGGAAAATTGGAAGGTACTATGGAAGAAACTTAGAATAGACAAACACCCCACACCCTATACCAAAATCAGATCAAAATGGATGCAAGATTTAGACATCAAAACAATATTATAAGCAAACTAGAAGATCAAGGACTGGCTGACCTGTCAGATCTATGGAAAGGGGAGCAATTTATGACTAAGGAAGAGCTGGAGAACATCACTAAAAACAAACTACATGATTTTGATTACATTAAATTAAAAGGCTTTTGCACACACAGAACCACTGTAACCAAGATAAAAAAATGCAGTAAACTGGGAGACAATCTTAACTTATGTTTCTGACAAAGGACTCATTTCTAAAATATACAGAGAACTGAATCAATTAAAAAAATCATTCCCCAATTGACAAATGGTCAAAGGATATGAAAAGGCAATTTACAGATGAGGAGATCAAAGCAAATAGTCACATGAAAAATTACTCTAAATCATTACTTATTAGATTAATACAAATTAAAGGTTCTCTGAGGTACTACCTCACACCTCTCAGACTGGCCAATATGACCAGAAAGGATAATGATCATTGTTGGAAGGGTTATGGGAAATCTGGGACCCGATTACATTGATGGTGGAGCTGTGAACTCATCCAACCTTTCTGGAGAGCAATTAGGAACTATGCCCAAAGGGCAACAAACTTGTGCATATCCTTTGATCCAGCAATACCACTACTGGGTCTATACCCTGAAGATAATATAAAAAGGGTAATAACATCACTTGTACAAAAATATTCATAGCAGCCTTGTTTGTGCTGGCAAAGAATTGGAAATCAAGTAAATATCCTTCAATTGGGGAAAGGCTTAGCAAATTGTGGTATATGTATGTCAAGGAATGCTATTATTCTATTAGAAACCAGGGTATGCAGAGCTAAGATGGTGACAGGAGAGGATTGTCTCTTAGGTGCTCTCATTCAAACTAAGGATTCTAAATTTTCAAGAGACAGAATCCACAGAGGGATACAGTGAGGCAGTTCTTCAACCCAAGGTAACCTGGAAAAGAGCAGAAAGGCTCCAATCCATGAGGTTAGAGGGGTAGCCACCAGAAGGAAGGTACTTTAGCCTCCTTGACGCAGCCCCAGGGCTTTGGGAGTGCTGGCTCACAGCAGCAGGGCAATTTCCTGCTTACACCCCAGGGACCACCAGGCACAACTTGGGTGATCATTTGGGGTATCTCAGCCAAAGAAAGCACATGAAGCCCAGCCCTCAGGGCACCATGGCTGCAACAGCCCAGATCCAGGAACCTGAAGTAGGCAGAACCTGTAAGCAGGAGCCCCCAGGGCATGAGTGCTGAGCCTTGGGAGGGGAGTGGAGAGAGACTGCTGAGCTCTGTCCTCTGTCCCTGGAACAGGACTCTGGGGTCTGACCACATTCAGATCTTCATCATAGTCTAGGCCCCCCCATAGAACAGCAGGACCCCACCCAACTCAGCCCCATGGCAGATGGGTGTTCTTATGGTCATTCACAGAAGAGGAGGGAAGAAAGAGCCTCACACAATGAGATCCTCATGGAGGATATCCCAATAATATTCAAAAGCTCAGGAAGCACCCCAAAACAAGGCCCAGGATGGAGAAAAGAGGAACATCATTGAGAAATACTTTGCCTGTGATCCCAAGAAGGATTAAAACACTCAATCGGAAGATGAGAAAGTACAAGCTCCGGCATCTAAAGACTCCAAGAAAAGCAGAAATTGGGCTCAGGCTATGACAAAAATACTTTGAAAATCAAGTGAGGGACATAGAAGAAAAAATGGGAAAAGAAATGATAGAGATGCAGGAAAAACATGAAAATGATGTCAGCAACTTAGTCAAGGAGATTCAAAAAGATGCTGAAGAAAATAACAGGTTAAAAACCAGAATAAGTCAAATGGATAAAACAGTTCAAAAAGTTATTGAGGAGAACAATACTTTACAAAAGAAGAATTGGCCAGGTGGGAAAAAGATAAGAAAGCTCTCTGAGGAAAACAAATCCTTCAGACAAAGAATGGACCTGAGGGAGTTTGCTGATTTTACGAGAAATTAGGACACAATACTTCAAAATCAAAAGAATGAAAAATTAGAAGAAAATGTGAAACATCTAATTGAAAAACAACTGATATATAGAAAACAGATTTTGGAAAGATAATTTAAAAATTATTGGAATACCTGAAAGTCATGATCAGGAAAAGGGCCTTGACATCATTTTTAAAGAATTACTACAGGAAAATTGCCCTGGTATCATAGAAGCAGAGGGCAAAAGAGAAATTGAGAGAATCTACTGATCTGCCCGAGAAAGAGAGCCCAAAAATTCAACCCCCAGGAATATTATAGCCAAGTTCCAGAACTCCCAAGTCAAAGAGAAAATATTACAAGCAGCCAGAAGGACACAATTCAAATATCATGGAGCTGCAGTCAGGATCACACAGGATTTAGCAGCAACTACATTAAAAGCTCACAGGGATGGGAATATAATATTCCAGAAGACAAAATAGCTTAGAATGCATCTGAAAATCAACTATCCAGCAAAACTGAATATACTCTTACAGGGGAAAATATGGACTTTTAATGAACCAGGGGAATTTCAAATGTTCCAATTGGAATGGCCAGAGTGGAACACAAGGTTTGATCTTCAAATACAGGACTCAGGTGAAGCATAGAGAGTGGAGAAAAAGGGGAAAATATGAGGGACTTAATGATGATGAACTACATGTATTCCTGTATAGAAAAAAGATAATAATAAATACTCATATGAACCTTCTCATTTAATATAGCAGGTAGAAGGAGCTTTTATAGATGAAGCGCAGTAGAAAACTGAATTTGAAGATATATTGTGGTATAAAAATGGAGTCAATAGACAAAAGGGAAATGTAGTTGGAGAAAGAAAGAGAGGAGGAATAGGCTAAGATATTTCATATAATAAGATATTTCTTTATTACAATGAGCTATTGCAATGATATGGAAGGGAGAAAGGCAAGGGGGTATGAGGGAAACTTCATTCTCATCAGAGGTGGCTAGGAGAGGAAACAGCATATATACTCAATGGAGTATAGACATCTGTAGTAAGAAGGAGAGAAGGGGGTCAGGGAGGAGGAAGGGATGTGAGTGATGGAGAAGAGGATGGACCATGTGGAGAGAGTGGTCAGATATAACGCATTTTCTTTTTTATTTCTTGCAAGCCTCTGGGATTGGATGACCTGTCTGGGACTATAAGGCTGGGTGGATGCTGGGACTATGGGGTGGTATGTGGGTTTGGGGCCTCTTGGCACCAGGGCTGGGGATGTGTCTGCTGTGCCAATCAGCTACCCTACAGCAGAGACAGAGTGAAAGGAAGGGAAAATATAGTAAATGGTAGTGGAAAAGTACAAATGGAGGGAGTTGCGATCAGCAATGGCAATGATGGAAAAATATATAAGTAATTTTTGTGATGGACTTATAAAGAATGTGATCCACCCGTGACAGAGTTGGTGATGTTGGAACACAGACTGAAGCACATTTTTTATTATTATTATTTTGGGGGAGCTGCATTGCAAATGGGGCTTGGTGGCCTGTCTGGGGCTGCACAGCTGGGTGATTGTTGGGTGTCTGAGGCCGTATTTGGACCTAGGTGTCCCTGGCTCAAGGGCCAGTGGTCTGTCCACCACTCTGCCACCTTATTATTATTATTATTTTATTTTGGGTCTTTTTAATTTGGTTTTTGCAGGGCAATGGGGTTGGGGTGGATTGCATGTCACATAGCTGGGTGATTGTTGGGTGTCTGGGGCTGGATTTGGGCTTGGGTGTTCCTGGCCCCCGGGCTGGTGCTCCATCCACTACGCCACCTGGCCATACCTACAATTATTATTATTGTTATTATTGTTATTAATCATTATCAATTTTAATTTTAATGTTTTTCTCTCCCATTTCCTATATCACTCATGCGGGTCTATATTTTGGGGGGTTATTATGTTTGTTTATAAACAAGAATATAAGAATAAATAAATTAATAAATGGGAAAAAATGAAAAAAAAATAAGAAATCTGGAGTGATGGGACTTCAGGGAAGCCTGGAGGGATTTGCATGAACTGAGTTTGAGTGAGATGAACAGAACCAGCAAAACACTGTACATCCTAACAGCAACATGGGGGCAACAATCAACCTTGATGGTCTTGTTCATTCCATCAGTGCAACAATCAGGGACAATTTGGGGCTGTCCGCAATGGAAAATTCCATCTATGTTCAGAGAAAGAACTGTGGAGTTTGAACGAAGCCCAAGCACTTTTACATTTACATTAGGAAAAAAAAACCTGATATATTATTGTCTTATCTTGCTCTCTCTTATACTTTATGTTTCTTCCTTAAAGATATGATTTCTCTCTCATCACATTCAATCTGGATCATTGTATACCATAGAAACAATGTAAAGACTGGCAAATTGCCTTCTGTGGGGGTGGGGAGAGGGAAGTAAGATTAGGGGGAAAATTGTAAAACTCAAAATAAATAAAATCTTTTAAAATTTTAAAGACAGTCCTCTCCTAATATCTTATATCTTTGTGATCCATTGGGACTAATTTCTTAGTTGTTCAGGAAAGAAGACACCTTTATAAATTTTATTTAGTAATGTTTATTTTTATAGCAATTGTACATAATATTTTAATGGAAAGTTGTATATATAAGAAATGTAGATTGCACAAGAGCAACAATAATGGTTTCATTTGTTATTTTCCAAAATGTAAGGATTGAAAACACCTCCAAAGATAATTGTGTATCATCAGTTTTCTACCACCTAGGCTAGTATTCACTTATCCATGTCTCCATATTTATGTTTTTTTACCAGTTGTGAACAGAAACATTTATGTTCACATATGTGTGTTTGTTAATATATATATATATACATATATATGTATGTGTGTATTTGTGTGTGTGTGTGTTTGCTTAGATAGGTAATATTTTTGTAATACAAAAAGAGAACTAGAATTGGCTTATAGACCCTAAAGAATTTTAAAAACTTTGCTTCATACAAACTCTTAGATATATCTAGATAAAACCCCTTTGCAAAACATAAACATTCTAAATTATTTCTTATATACCTTTTGAATCTTAAATCATAAAAAATAGAAATATCTTTTGATGCCATTGTTACTTGACGCTTAAAAATAAATCAATATCATGGTATTAATTTATAAAACTCAAGCTGACATTTCTATTTACCTGTACTTCCAACGACCTCTTTGATCCACAACTCAACAATTCTTATAGAAGGTGTGCACACATACACACACACACACACACACACAGACAAACAGACACACACTTGCATTCACACACTTTGGAAGAAAGACAATTTACATTTCTAGCATACTGGCAGAGGGAATAAAGACTGGACTCATGAAATCTGATTGTTCAGAAAATATTAGATTTGGATTTTGTAGCACTTCTTCTTCAGAGTGGCTGTTCTAAACAGCTTGAAATTAGAAAGGATATTTGAAGTGTAAACAACTATTCACAATTGCAAGACAAGTAATTAGATTACGAAAAGTTATTTTTCCAGTTAACCAAGAAGATCACAGAAGGATGAAAAAAGAGACAAAAATGAAGGTAGAGAAAATAAAACTACACTGGAGTCATCAGACATGAGGATGAAATAGAAATGAAATTCTCAGTTCTTAAATCTTTTATAACAAAAGTATACAAACAGGATAAAATCATTATTTTTATACAAGATTTTTTGGCTAATCTGGGGAGGGAAGTTTTTTGAATGTTTGTGAATATAATCCACTTCAAATAATCATTTTGTCTTTATAGACGCAATTTGGATTTATTAGAGGCAATTTAAGTATCAGTTCAACCTTGATACCTCATTCTTCTTTATTATTTTGTATAATTTTGCATCCCTGGAGCAAAGTTTTTACTTTTTCTCTCTCTTCAACTCTTCTTAACTACATTTAAGTATTGTCTCGATTTTGTTATCCCTTAGAAAATCATTTGCCTTAATGAAATCCTTTGCTAATAATATGCATAATCAAAGTGCATGCAAAATATACTGCAAAATCCTTACTATTTGGACTGAAGCACTGTGCCTGATTAAAACCAGTCCAAAAGTGTAGTACCTTGGATTATGGGGATTAGTTAGTTTTTTCTAGCCAAGAAATCCAGTAGTTGAGAGATTATCAAAATAGCAGTAATTATATTACTTCAATCAAATTCAAAGAACTCATAATTTAGAAGACTTTGTGAGTTGGAGAATGAAACTTTTATAGGAAAGTTTATAAACCAGAGAATCCAAGAGAATCCTATATCAAGCACTAAAAATATAAATGACTGACCAGTTTTGTTTAAGAGAGTCAGACAAGGGACAGCTAGGTGGCACAGTGGATAAAGTACTGGCCCTGGAGTCAGGAGTACTTAAGTTCAAATCTGGCCTCAAATCCAGCCTCGCACATTTAATAATTGCCTAGCTGTGTGACACTGGGCAAGTCACTTAAGCCCATTGCCTTGCAGAGAGAGAGAAAGAGTTGACAGCTGATGTCAGTTGTTTCATAATTGAAAGTAACATTATCTATGAAATGGTATTAGGGTGAAAGCAGAGAGCATTGTTCATAAGATGATATCTCATATTTGTAGCCATTGAGTATGATATGTAATTTGATTCTTCTGATATTTTCTGATGCAAAGCTAGAATGTTAAGAAATAGAAATAAAGTTATTTGCTTTTTTCCCTGAAAAAGGTTTGAAAACTATGTCTCTATACCACAAAAAATGACTCAGTGATGTTTGAAGACTCATTCTTGATCTCCTCTGATATTTTCTGAATGATAAAATGATATCATAACTCTGTATTAGTTTTTCAGTGTCTACATTTAAATAAAAAGAAAATATTAATTAGTCAAATCAAGTCTTAACTAAATGACTAAGTATATTTAGTTAAATAATTAAAATGATTCCCTCTGAATATTAATGATCACTAGTTCCTATAACATAGGATAATAGCAAATCACACAGATCTATAGAATTAGATATTTGGAGTAGGGAGAGACTTTAAAGATCATGAGCAGCTAAATCCAATATTATTTCCTATATGATGAAATTAATAAACAAATGCCAGATTCATCGAATGTACAATATATGCTGTTGTTACTGTATATCAATAAATGGAGCTTTTATAAATGCTAATTCATGAATATATAAATATTTTCAAAAATATAAACATACCTAGGGCATTTATATTGAAAATTACTTAATCACCTTTTAGAAAAAAAATTAATTTGAAAGAGTGACATAACATTTTTTATTTTTTAAATTCTTTTTTACTTCCAAATTCTCTTACTTCACGCATTTTTCACACCCAATTGCAAGGCCCATCATACATATGTAGCCAATCAAAGTATATTATCATCGTAGTCATGTTTGGAAAAGGAACAAAAGAAAAATAAAGGTTTTTTTTTTTAAGTTTTGCAAGGTAAATGGGGTTAAGTAGCTTGCCCAAGGCCCTGCAGCTAGGTAATTATTAAGTGTCTGAGACCAGATTTGAACCCAGGTACTCCTGACTCCAGGGCAGGTGCTTTATCCACTGTGCTACCTAGCTGCCCAAAATAAAGTTATTTTTAAAAAAAATTGGCAGTCAATTCATTTCCAAAGTTCATTACCAAAATGAGGGAAGAATTTTCACCACAATCTTTGGAATTTTCATAGGCCATTATATTTATTAGAATAACATAGCCTTTCACAGTTGATCATACTTACAATAATGCTCTTATTGCATATGATATTCTTTTGCTTTTACTCACTTTATTTTGCTCGGGTCATATAAGTTCTCCCAGATTTTTCTGAAACTGGTGAACTTTACATTTCTTATTACACAAAAGTGTTAAGGATCATATATCATAATTTTAACTCATTCCCAAAATAGCAATTATCTCTCAGTTTTAAAATCATTGCCACATTAAAAAGATCTACATTTTTGGAAAATAATATTTACACCCTTCCCTTCTACTTTGATATCTTTGAAGTCTAGCCCTGCTATTGAAGGGTATGAAACATTTTATAATTTTTGTGGCACATGTTGAATTTACCTTTGGGGTAAATGGGGCAAAATCACATAGGAAGGGTATACCTAAATGATTTTATTTCTGTTTTTTTTTGTTTCATGAAAAGCACAAAAAATTGACTGAAGACATTAACACCTTTAAAAATGCTGTAGGGTAAATGGATAAAAAAATTCTTTAAAATACAATTGAGTAAATGGAAAAAAAATAAATAATGCAATTTTTATAGATTTGAATTTTTTATTATCTTAGCTCATCCTACCTATGAGCAATTGACAATTATCCAATTATTTGGATCTGATTTTATTCGTATGAAAAGTGTTTTGTAATTATTTACATATAGTTTCTTAGTTTGTCATGGCAGGTAGAATCCCAAGTATTTTATAATGGCTACAGGTCCTTTAAAATGAATTTCTCTATCTCTTATTGCTGTGCTTTGTTGGTAATATACAAATATGCTGTTGATTTATGTGGGTTTATTTTATAAACTGAAACTTTGTTAAAGTTGCTAATTGCTTCAAATAGTTTTTTAGTTGATTTTCTATAGGATTCTCTAAATATGACATCATAACATGTGCAAAGAGTGAGAGCTTTGTTTCTTCATAGCCTATTCTATTTCCTTCCATTTCTTTTTCTTCTCTCATTGCTAAATTTAACATTTATATTATATATTGAACAACACTATTAAAAACAAACACTCTTGTTCTTTTGGGGAATGCTTTTAGCTAATCCCAACTACATATAATGTTTTGCTATTTAAACATATTAAGGAAAATTCCATCTATTCTTATATTCTCTAGTGTTCTTAACAGGAATGAGTGGTTTTTTCAAGCAACTATTAATATAGTCACATGATTTCTGTTAGTTTTATTATTGATATGATAAATTAAGCTGTTAGTTTTCCCAATGTGGAATCAATACTGCATTCCTGGCATAAATCCTACCTAACTGCGCTAATATTTTATTTAAAATTTTTGCATCAATATTTATTAAGGATTTTGATTTATAATTTTATTTTGCTGTATTGACTTTTCTGACCTTAATATAAATATATAAATACCATATTGTTGCTATGAAAGGAATTTGACAAAACTCCACCTATTTTTTTAAAAAATTATATGGAATTGGAAGAAATTTTCTTTAAATATTTGATAGAATATTTTTGTAAGTATTCTTCCATTTCACTTATGTTGTCAAACTTATTGACTTAAAATTGGACAAAATCACTATGAATTATTATTTTAATTAACTCATTGGAAGTGAATTGACCCTCTTCATTTTTGATGCTGTGATTTCATTTTCTTCTTTTTTTAAAAAAAATCAAATTAAACAAAGATTTATCTATTTTATTTATGTATTCATAAAACCAACTCTTAATTTGATATATTTGATATATTAGTACAATAATTTTATTACTTCCAATTTTATTGATCCCTTCTTCAATTTTCAAAGTTTTGATTTCTTATTTAATTGTGGATATTTAATTTGATCTTTTACTAACATTTTATTTGCATGAGCAATTCATTGATCTCCTCTTTCTCAATTTTATTCATTTAAGTATGAATAATCTTATAAGTACAAAATTTCCCTTAATAGCTGTTTTGACTATACTCTAATAGTTTTGATATATTCATAGCCATTATCGTAAGTGAAAATATTGATTATTTCTATTATTTGCTGTTTAATCCACTTATTCTTTAAAATTAGGCTATTTTTCAATTAATTTTAATATTTCCCAGGACCTTTATTATATTTGATTTCATCCATCATGTTCAGAAGAGGATGCATTTCAATATTTCTCTTCCCTGCATTTGATTATGAGAATTTTATGCCCTAATACTAGTCAATTTTTGTGTAGGAGCTATATACTACAGAGAAAATTTTATATATATATATATATATTCCTTTCTATTCCAATTTATTTGTTCCAGAGATCTATCATATCTAACTTTTTCTAAAATTATATTTAACTTAAATTTCATCTTGCTTATTATGTTGTTAAATTTATATAATTCTGAGGGAGGTTCTTATACACTATCAGTATAGCCTTGCTGTCTTATAACTCATTTTGCTTCCCCTCTACAAATTTGGAAACTACTTGGTGCATATATGTTGAATATTGAAATTATTTTAAAGTCTCTGAAACTGCTTAGTTTCAATTAATGATACCTTTACTTTAGGTAAAAGACAATTTATTCTCCTCCATCCTTTTACCTTTAATCTGTGTGTATTGCTCTGTTTCAAATGTGTTTCTTGTTATTGTAGGGTTCTGGTTTTTATCCATGCTGCTATCTGATTCCATGTTATAGGAGAGGTTATCCAATTCATATTGACAGTTAAAATTACTAACTCTTTGTTATCCTCCATCCTATCTACCCTCCATTAATGCTTTTCTTTCTCCTTTTACCCTATCCCTCCTCATCAGTGTTTTGCTTCTGAAAGCCATCTTCCTCAATCTGGTCCCCCCCCTCTCTCTATCATTTTCCTCCCTTTTCTTTCTACTTTTACAATTAATCTCCTTTTTGTCCTCCCATCTAACAGTCCTTCCTTCCTTTCCCCCTTTTCCCTTCTAATGTCTGAAGGATAAGACATATTTCTAAACCCAACTGAGTTTATGTGTTATTCCTTCTGAGCCAAATGAAAGAAAATGAGAATCAAACAATTTGACAGCTTGGATCCAATATGGCAGCATAAAGACAGGAACTCATCCAAACTCTGTTCCAGCCCACTCTTCAATATATTTATATAATATTTCTAAATAAATTCTAGAGAGGTAGAAGCCACAGAAAGCCTGGGTGAAGCAATTTTCCACCTAGTATAACTGTAGCAGAGTGAATTGACCTCAGTAATCCAGGAACATGCAGTGAGGCAACTGGGTTAGTGACAGTAGTGGGAATTTCTAAAACTCTCAGCCCAGAAATTGTCAAGGATAACTTGGAGGAGCAACTGGAAGAGCCAACTGCAATGGGGTAAGTGTGGAACATAGATTAGTGCAGGTCTCATCAGCAGAAACCTAAGCCCAGAAAAATAGGAACAATCCTAGGGAGGGGATTAGAAGAAGATTACAGTGGTCTCTTTGTTATTACTGCTGCTTTGCCCATACTCTGATTTGGGTTGTAGTACTAGGTCACAGTCTCATGAAGAGGAAGAATCTTAGCACAACAAACCTTAATGGTCCAGGAAAGCAGAGGACTGTACTCAAAGTTCCAGGGTAGAAAAGTGTTCCTATGGTCACTCAGAGAGCAAAATCTGGGCTAGGAAAAAAAATGAAAAAATAATTCTCCTTACATCATACCACCTTAGAAGAACTAAAAACTTCCAGGGTGTTAAAATAATCTCTGAAAATAGAAGAAAAAATTTCCAGAAGCTTGGGTTAGTATGCCCTGTTCCCTGAAAGTAGGGTCCTTATCAAGACTTAATATCAAGTAATAGACTGGGAAAATGACAAACAACAAAAGAAAAAAATAGAAAGTTACTATATTGATAAGGATGCTTAAAGCACACACTCAGAAGAAGTTAACAAAATCAAAATCACTTACATCCAAAGGCTTCAAGAAAAATATGCACTAGTTTCAAAGCCAGAAAGAGCTCAAAAAGTATTTTGAAACTCAAGTAAAGGAAACAGAGCAAAAGTTGAGAAGAGAAATGAGAGTGGTACGGGAAAACATGAAAACTGAGTCAGCAGCTTAGTAAAGGAGACGTAAACACATTTGAAAAATAATATCTTAAAAGGTAGACTGGATCAAGAAGGAAAAGGTCCAAAAAGCCAATGAGGAGAATAATGCCTTAAGAAAGCATAATTGGACAAATGGGAAAAAAGAAATACAAAATCTTATTAAAGATAATAATTCCTTAAAATAATGAATTGGGCAAAGGGAAGCTAGTGATTTTGTGAGAAATCAAGAGACAATAAAACAAAACCAAAAGAATGGAAGAAGTAGAAGAAAATGTGGAATATCCCATTGGCAAACAACTGAGTAGGAAAATAGATCCATGACAGATAATTTTGAATGATTGGTCTACCGAAAAAGCATAATTAAAAAAAGATCCTAGACATACTTTTTCAAGAAATTATGAAGGAAAACTACCCTGATATATTATAGAAATACCCTGATATAATCTAGAAACATATTTCTGTATCACCTACTGAAAGAGATACCAAAATGAAGACTTCGAGGAATATTATAGTCAAATTTCTTAGCTCCTAGGACAAAGAGAAAGTATTACAACCAGCCAGAAAGAAAAAAATCAATCATCATGGATCCACAATCAGGATAATAAAAAATTTATCAGTTTTTGCATTAATGGGTCATAGAGCTTGGAAGGCGAAAGAACTTAGATTTCAAGTTTCAATGAAACTTAGCATACTCTTTCGGGGATAAGATAGATATTCAATGAAATAGGGGGATTTCAAACTTTCCTTATGAAAATAACTGAACAGAAAATTTGATCTTCAAATATGAAACTCAAAGGAAGCATAAAAATGTAAACAGGAAACATAAATCAGAAAGGACTTAAGGATTTTAAACTGCTTATATTCCTGTGTAGTTAGATGATACTGATAAATCATATGAATTTCCTTATTTATTAGTGCAGATGTCTCCTGTAACTGAGAACTTTGCACTCGTCCCTTCAGTGCTCCTCCATCCACATTCTGGGATTCCGTTCCCTGTCCTGCTCACACTCACACTCAATGCAAGTTAGACCTTATTAGAAAATGCTCCACTCTGTTCTTTTGTGGGTCCTGTTGCTCCAGAATCCATTTAGAGGTTTTATTGATGTTGTTTGTCAGGGAATCTTGAGAGAGTTTATTGAATTTCCTAGCTTCTCTCTGTCATCTTGGCTCTAACCCCAGCAGACAATTTTAGGACAATTTTACCTCTTCCTTAAACCAGAAGATGAGCAGCATGATCCTTAAAAGATTGTTCTAACACCCAGAGGGATTGCCAAACCCCACTGCTGAGGAAAAAAACCTGATGTCCTGGGCCACTTGCATATAGCTCCCAGTGTATCTGCCCCTGCTGCCTTGTCACTTACCTGTTGATATGGGACTTTGAGATAGAAATAGTATGGGTGATTCCTTTTAATCCATACATAAATTGGATTTATGAGGCAGAGTTGCATGAAATCAAGGAACTCACTCTCTCTTCCACAATAACCATGGTCCATTTCCTAGATAGAATCAATACATCTAGTGATGAATCTAGATGCAATAGATGACCTTTGTGTCTTCATTGTCTAACTAAAATATAAGTGTACAGAGTGGCTGTTTCACATGTCTTAAAGGCTGTTGAATTGTTCTCATCTGCCCATTCTACCAGGGAAAGATATCACATTCTTGGAGAGGACACCTCCCAACTCAAAAAGAAGTTTGAGAAATTCTTGGCTTAGCCTGTCTGCCAAAAGGATTAACTGGGTGGTGACTTCTATGTATGTTCCACCTTCCTGGAGTCACACATGAGAGTTAGGTAACTCAGCTGGACAACAAAGATGGAAAGTAGCCCCCAAAAGAGTTTAACAGTCCTTATAGCAGAAGTATTATTCTTTCTTGACTAATCTTGAATTTCTTGACTTTCTCTACACCTCAACAATTGCATGGAAACATAAATTTAGTAAAGGAAGAGATCTTACAAGGTATTGATTCCAAGATCTTCACTTTACAGATTAAGTATTAAGTAGAGCCCTTCATTTTTACAGAATTACTTAAGATAAGTGATTAAGAGAGACAGGAATCAAACTAAGTTACTGTGACTTCAAATTCATGTAACACCATAATCACAGGATATTGGAATAATAAAGAACTTCAATTACCATATAGTCCCACCAATACATTAAAAGAATCCATAATATAATATGCCAGATAAGTAATCATTCAACCTTGCTTAAAGACATCCAAAGTGCAGGATATGAGGGGAAGAAATTTTTAGGTCTTTCAGGAATGCTAGGAATAATGTCCATACATTTACTATTTAAAAAAGTTTTTCTTTTATCTGTCATATAAAAGGAATTAAGTGATAATAGCAAGAGGAATTCTAATTAATCAAGCAATGCATTTAACAGATCTGTCACTTAGTAAAACAAAAATAATTTGATGAAATATGAAATGTAAATATAACAAGTAAGTTAACATAATAATTTATTCTAGAATGAGTTTGCAGTACCTAAAAAGTGCCAGGTATAGTCTTCAGACAATTCATTTTACATATTAAAAAACAAAAATTTCTAGATGATTGCCTAAAAATGAATAAGTATTTATTCAACTTTCAAATATTCAAACATGTATTAAGTACAGAAAGTATAAGATAAACGTTTAAGTATTTATGAAGGCTAAATTCTAGTTAGGGAACCAGTTTAGGAACAGTAAAATACATACATACATGCATACAAACCAATACACATGTGTGCATACATATATACATATATGTATATGTATATCTATATGATTATCTATCTATAAATATATTTTTATAGATAGATAATATGGAAAATACTTAGATGTAGGGTTTTGACACTTAGGGGGACTAGAAAGGTCTCCTGCAAGAGGCAATATCTATGTCTTATAAAAAGTAAGTTTTTTTAGTGGTAAAAGTAAGGAAAGATATAATGAAGTCAGGAGAATGGCCAATGCAAAACATTGGGTCAGACCAACATAGGATGATCTGTAATTGAGTGAAAGATAGAACATAGAGAGAACAATGGAAACACTTTGCTTTTAAAATATGATTTTATTTTCCCCAGTTATATGTTAAGACATTTTTAGCATTCATTTAACAATTAATTTAAGATCCAATTTTCATTGTGTCCCTATGAATTTCCCCCTCTCTCTGAGAAAATTAGCAATTTGATATAGATTATTTAAAAAATGTTTCACTACTTATTTTCCTAACTACATGCAAAGATGCTTTCATCAATCATTTCTGTAACTTTTTGGAGTTTCACATTTTTTTCCCTCTCTTCCCTCCCTCCACCTCTGATAGAAATCAACCTAGTATAGAATATACTATATAGAATATAGAATATAACTGTTAAACAAATAACCATATCAGTCATCTTATGATATAAACATCAAATCAAAAAGGAAAAAACAGAGCAAAAACATAATACATAAAATAAATATTAAAAATTGAAAATACTAAGGTTTTGCCTGCATTCAGACTTCATATTTCCTTCTCTGTATGTGAATGGTATTTTTAATCATATGTCCTTTAGAATTATCTTTGATAATTGTATTGCTGAGAGAAAACTGATCATATCTGATCATCACACATTGTAGTTACTAGTGTGTATGATTATTTTCTTGTCATGCTCACTTCAGTTAATGCAAGCCTTTCCAGGTGGAAATCCCAGCATTCATAAATTTATTTTTTTATATTTTAATTATATACCAAGATAAGCATTCATTCATTTGCAAAGTTATGAGTTCTACATTTTTCTACGATTTTCCCTTCCTTCCTACTTTCCCATGGCAGTGAACAATCTGGTTAAGGATCTACATTTATACTCATGTTTAACATATTTCCATATAAATCTTGTGAAAGAGGAATTAGACCTGGGGGGGGGGAACATGAGAAAGAAAAATATCCTATTCATTTTTACAGTTATGATTCCTTTCTATCAAGCCAATTCCTAGTTTAATTTATTAACTCAGTATTTTTCTTATTTACTAGTTTACTAATTTATCTTTTGAGTTTCAGGATTTTGAATTTGGTATTCATACCTTTTAAGTTGTTCTTTTGCTTGATTTTTTGGTTGTGTGCAAAATTTATTGATTAGCTCTATGTCTTATCAATTTGGTGTTTCAAGATAAGAACTGTCTCCTGAGTACCAACACAGCTGTATCTCATAAAGTTTGAAATATTGTCTTATTTTGCTACTCCTGTTAAAGAAATTACTATTTCTATGAAATGGTCTTTAACTCATTAATTTTTTAAATGTTCTTTATTATTTTCTCTTATTTGTCCAGTTACATTCAAAAGTAACTTCTGCACTTTTCCATTTGCACTTTTATGAGTTCCACATATGTGTACCCTGAGGAAAAAAAAAAGAAAAAAAACATAAAATATGTTTTAAAAAGTGAACTTAATATGCATTACCCTGCATTCATGTCATATATTTTCCTACGGATGCAAATGACATTATTCATAACAGGTTTCTCAGTACTGTCCTTGATCCCTGAACTGCTGTGAAAAGTTGAATTAATCATAGTTGATTATTTCACAATGTTGTTGTTAATGTGTACAATGTTATCTTGGTTCTGCTCATTTCACTTAGAAGTATTTCATAGAAGTCTTTCCGAGCTTCACTTCAGTCACACTGCTCATAATTTCTGACAGAACAACAGTACACCATACAATTCATATATCATAATATATCCAGTCATTCCCCAACTTACAGTTATTCCCTCAATACTCAGTTCTTTTCCACTTCAGAAAGATCTGTGATGCCATACCAGAAAACCAAATAAATACTTTACTGAGCTAGGAAAAAATAGCAGCAAAATCTATCTGCAGAAAGAATAGCAAAGGGAACTGATGAAAAAAAATATAAAGGAAGGTATCTTTTCTCTACCAGATCTAAAACGATACTATAAAGCAATACTCTTCCAAACTGTCTGGTACTGGTTAAGAAATAGAGCAATGGATCAGTGGATTAGGATAGGTTCAAAAGGAACCACAGTTAATGATTACAGCAATATTCTATTTGACAAACCCAAAGATTCTGGGATAAGAACTCACTATTTGACAAAAAATTGTTATGAAAACTGGAAGATATTCTGGCAAAAACTAGGTATCAATCCATATCTTATAACCTATATAAAAAGAAGGTAAAAATGGGTAAAGGATTTAGACAAAGACTGATATCATAGAAGAGTTAATAGAACAAGAAATATGCTATCTATGAGACCTATGTAAAGGGAATAAATTTATGATCAAATAAGAATTAGAGCTCATCATAAATTACAAAATGTATAATTTCAACTCTATTAAATTAAAAAAATTTCACTAATGAAATCAATGCTTCCAAATTAAACAGAAAGCAGAAAGGTGGGAAACAATCTTCACAATTAGGAGTTTCGATAAGTGTCTTATTTCTAAAATATATAGAAAATTGCATCAAATTTATGAGATCACAAGTCATTTTCCAACTGATAAATGTTTAAAGGATCTGAACAGATATTTTTCAAATGAAGAAACTAAAAGCTATGTATAATTATATGAAAAAAATGTTTCAAATCATTATTAATTAGAGAAATGGAAATTAAAACAACATCTATCAAATAGGCCTAGATGAAAAAAAGGGGAAAATGACCAATGTTGGAGAGGTTGTGGGAGGATTGGGACATTGATACATGGCTGGTGGAGTTGGGAATGAATTCAACCTTTCTCAAGAGCAATATGGAACTATGCCCCAAAAGCAATAAAACTACTCATACCCTTCCACTCAGCAATTCCAATTCTAGGTCCATATCTGGAAGAAATTATAAAAAAGGAAAAGTCTTACATGTTCCAAATTATTCATATCAGCTCTTTTAGTAATGGTAAGGAATTGGAAATTGAGGGGATGTCCATCAATTGGAGAATGACTAAACAAGTTATGGTACATGAAGACTATGGAATATCATTGTTCCATAAGAAACCTTAAACAGTTAAACTCTAGGGAAGAATGGAATGACTTAAGGGATCTGATGCTGAGTGAAGAGAGTAGAACCAAAAAAGCAATGAACACATCATCAACAACATTGTGAGATGAACAACCTTGATGGAAGCAGCTCCTTCCAGCAGTTCAGAGAGCTAGGACACCTGTAATAGACAGGCCCATCCAGAGGAAGAAAATCAAAACAAAACAAAACATATATACAAAAACACAAACACCAAGCAACCCTTCGAATCTGATGAACATTTTATAAAAAATATCTCTTTCCCTTAATCCTATTTCCTCATACTGAAATAACTAATCTGTAAACATGTTTATCAAAAATTTGTATGTGCCATGCTAACCTGACTGTTCACTGCTGAAAGGAGGGGAGTGGAAAGGGCAGGTAGAAATAATTAAATAACTAAAACAACAAAAATAATAAAAAAATAAATAAAAATAATAAAAAATAAAAAATAATTAAATAAAAAGAAAGAGCTGTCATGAATATTTTTGAATATATAAGACTTTCCCCATTATTTTGAACTCTTCAGGATATAAAACTAGTTGTATTGCTGGATCAAAGGATATTGCCCTTTGGTCATAGTTCCAAACAGTCCTACAGACATGTTGGATCAGTTCAAAACTCCACAAATAATGCATTAATGTCTCAATTTTCCTATATCCTTTCCCACATGGATCATTATCCATTTTTGTCAGCTTAGACAATCTGATAGATGTGAGGTGGAACCTCTAAAGGGTTTCAATTTGCATTTCTTTAATGAATAATGATCTGGAGCACTTTTTTTCTTTTTGTTCTGACTTTTTCAAAGTTTTCTTCAAATTGCTGTTATTTTATTTTAATGTAAATATTTTATTCACTTATTTTTACAACTATAGGCAATGATAGTTTTAAAAATCATTTTATTAAGGTTTTGAGATTTACATTTTATTCCTCCCTCCCCTACACCCTTCCCCTGACAGAAAGAAACCTAACATTACTTCTACATTAATAGTCATACTAAGCATAGAACTATGTTAATCATTGTGTGGATGAAGAGAAACACTCTAGAAAAAAATGACACAAAACATGAGAAAACTATTAAGAACTGAAGATTGTAAACTGATCTGGATTTAAACTCCAGTTGGTTGTAATTCCAAATTGCTCTCCAGAAAGGTTGGCTCAGTTTATAAATACACCAACAATGGAGTACACCAACAATGGAGTTAAGACCTCAGTTTTTCCACATCCCCTTCAATACTGACCATCTTCCCATTTAATTATGTTGGTCTATCCGATAGATGTAAAGGGGGTACCTCAGAATTGCTTTAATTTGCATTTCTCTAATCAATATGACCTAGAGCAATTTTTCATATGACTATAGATTACTTTAATTTCTTTATCTGAGAATTACCCTTTCTTACCTTTTAATTAATAATCAATTGGTGAATAATTGCATTCTTATAAATTTGAATCAGTTCTCTATATATTTTAGAAATGAGTCCTTTGTCAGAACCAATTGATGTAATTTTTTTCCAATTTATTGCATTCCTTTTAATCTAGTCTGATTTGTTTTATTTGTGTAAAAACTTTTCAAGTTAATGTAATTAAAATTATCCATTTTATCTTTTATAATGTTCTCTATCCCTCTTGTTCATGATAAACTACTTCCATTTCCATAGATATGACAGCTAAACTTTTCTCATTCTCCTAATTTGCTTATGTTATCACCTTTTAATATCCAAATCTTGTATATATTTCAATCTTATCTTGTGATAGGGTGTGAGATGTTGATCTATGACTAATTTCTGCCAAACTAACTTCTAGTTTTCTCAGTAGTTTTTAATAAAGAGTACATTCTTATTCCAGAAGTTATAATGTTTGATTTTTATAAAGCATCAGGTTGCAATAGTAATTTATGTTTGTTTATATTGCACCTAATCTATTCCACTAATTTACTACTCAATTTCTTAACCAGTACCAAAAAGTCTTGCATGTTGAAATTTTATAATATAGTTTTAGATCGGGGATTGCTAGGCCATCTTCCTTTTCATTTTTTTTTCATGAATTTCCTTGATATTCTAGATTTTTTGCTCCTCCATATAAATTTAGTTAATATTTTTCTAGCTCAATGAAGTTACTTTTAGAAATTTAATTTTGATAGTATTGTCACTTTTTATTATATTAGCACAACCTACCCATGAGTAATTGACATTTGCCCAGTTACTTTTGTTAGGTGAAAAGTGTTTTATAGCAGCTTTCATATAGTTTCTGTGGCTGCCTTGGTAAAGTAGACACTCAAGTATTTTATGTTGTCTACATTTACTTTAAGTGGGATTTCTCTTTTTATCTATTACTGTTCTTTGTTTGCAATGGGATGGATTCAGCTCAGGAGATAAAAGAAAAACAAAGAACTGTACTGCTGACAGCTCCACCCAAAGCTTTCCCTTCACCTGATCCCATGTTTTTCCCCCCAAATTTTATTTAATATGAAACATATCTCTACAGATTTTATTGAGGAAGCTGACCACATCCATGTCCAAATCCACCTCTAAACAGGAATTCTGCGCTGACCAAGCCCCAGCTTCAGCCTTCTTGTTAACACCAGGGGGAGTAGCACTTTGTCTGTATGTGTCTCTGTCAGATTCACCCCAACTAACCCAGGCTGGTCACTCACCCTCCAGACATTTAGGCTTTGGCTTTCCTGTCTCAGATCTACTTCTGCAAAGAGTGGCAGGCACAATCTCCAGGGGCAGGTGAAGGTAATCCCAAAGGTACTGAATGCCCTCATTGGTGAGATACCAGTAGAACTGCCCCCATGAGAACTGCTCCTTAACATAGCCACTTGACTTTAAAGACTGCATGGCCAGGCGGTACCAAGATGGCGACAAGAAGGGATGGAGTCTTAGGAGCTCTCTGATAAAATTCATCAGCTAAGGACTCTAACTAAACTTTCGAGAGACAGAACCCACAAAGGGACCCAGTGAGGCAGTTCTCCTACTCAAGGTAACCTCAAAAGAGCAGAAAGGCTCTGCTCCGGGGATCAGAGAGGCGGCCGACCAGAGGGGTGGCCCACCAGAGCCAAAGAACTTCAGCTTCCTGGAGGCAGCCCCAGGGCACTGGCAGTCTCAGCTCACAGCAGCAGGGGAGTCTCCTGAGCTGCACCCAGAGGAACACCGGCCACAAAATGGGGGAACAGTGGGGGACCTCTGCCAGAGGGAGCACGTGGAGCCCAGCCCTCAGGGCACACAGTGAGCAGCATGGTCTTTCCCCAGCTCTGATCCAGGAAACAGAAGCAGGCAGAGCCAGTAAGCAGGAGCCCCCAGGGCATGAGCCCATTGAGCTGAGGGAGGGGAGTGAAGACAGACTGCAGAGCTCTGTCCTCTACCCCTGGAACAGGACTCTGGGGCTCTGACCACATTCAGATACTGATCACAGTCTAGGCCCCCCCCCCAATAGAACAGCAGGGCCGCCCCACCCCACCTCAGGCCCGTGGCAGAGGGAGGTGCTCATGGTCATTCACAGACCAGGAGGGAGGACACTCCTTGTGGGAGGGTCCCAAAAACTCAGGAAGCACCCCAAACCAGGCCCAGGCTGGGAAAATGAGCAAGCAAAGAAATAAAAGGAAGACTATTGAGAAATATTTTGAAATGAGCCCAAGAAGGATAAAAATACTCAGTCTGAATATGAGGAAGCACAAGCTCCTGCATCTAAAGACTCCAAGAAAAACAGAAATTGGGCTCAGGCTATGACACAGCTCAAAAAAGACTTTGAAAATCAAATGAGGGAGTTGGAAGAAAAACTGGGAAAAGAAAGGAGAGAGATGCAGGAAAAACATGAAAATGAAGTCAGTAGCTTAGTCAAGGAAATCCAAAAATATCCTGAAGAAAATAGCATGCTAAAAACCAGCTTAGATCAAATGGACAAAACAGTTCAAAAAGTTATTGAGGAGAAGAATGCTTTAAAAAACAAAATTGGCCAGAGGGAAAAAGATAAGGAAACTCTCTGAGGAGAACAAATCCTTCAGACAAAGAATAGAATTCAGAGAGATTGATGAATTTAACAGAAATCAGGAATCAATACTTCAAAACAAAAAAAAAATGAAAAATTAGAAGAAAATGTGAAATATCTCATTGAAAAAAAATGATATGGAAAACCGACTTAGGAAAGATAATTTAAAAATTATTGGAATACCTGAAAATCATGATCAGGAAAAGAGCCTTGACATCATTTTCAAAGAATTACTACAGGAAAATTGCCCTGATATTCTAGAAGCAGAGGGCAAAATAGAAATGGAGAGAATCCACCAATCCCCCTGAGAACGACATCCCATAAAACCAACCCCTAGGAATATTATAACCAAGTTCCAGAACTCCCAAGTCAAAGAGAAAATATTATAAGCAGCCAGAAGGACACAATTCAAATATCATGGAGCTGCAGTCAGGATCACACAGGACTTAGCAGCAGCTACACTGGAAGCTCGTAGGGCTTGGAATACAATATACCGGAAGGCAAAAGAGCTTAGAATGCAGCCAAGAATGAACTACCCAACAAGGCTGAATGTCCTCTTCCAGGGAAAAAGATGGACCAGGGGAATTTCAAAGGTTCCTTTTGGAATGGCCAGAGCTGAACAGAAGGTTTGATCTTCAGATACCGGACTCAGGTGAAGCATGGAGATTGGAGGAGAGGGGGGAAATATGAGGGACTTAATGAGGCTGAACTGCATGTATTCCTGCATAGAAAAATAACACTGACAATACTCATATGAACTTTCTCAGTTAATAGAGCAGGTAGAGAGAGCTTTTATAGTTGAAGCACAGGAGAAAGCTGAATTTGAAGATAAAATATGGTGTAAAAATTGATTCAATAGAAAAAAAAGGGAAATGGAATGGGAGAAAGAAAAAGGAGGGGGGGAATAGTCCAAGATATTTCACGTAAGATTTTTTTATTACAATGAGCTATTGCAAAGATATGGAAGTGGGGAGGCAAGGGGGAATGAGGGAACCTTTGCTCTCATCAGAGATGGCTAGGAGAGGAAACAGCAAATATACTCAATGGGGTATAGACATCTGGAGTAAGAAGGAGCGGGGATCAGGGGGAAGGGGTAGGGATGTGAATAGAGGAGAGGATGGACCATGGAGGGAGAGTGGCCAGATATAACACATTTTCTTTCTTACTTCTTGCAAGGAGCTGGGATTGGAAGGCCTGCCCAGGACCACAGGACCAGGTGGATTCTGGGCCTAAGGGGTGGTATTGGGGCTCAGGGCCTCTTGGCCCCAGGACCAGGAATCTCTCTGCTGCGCTACTCAGCGACCCTACAGCAGAGTCAGAGTGAAAGGAAAGAGAAAATAGAGTACATGGTAGTGGAGAAATAAGAAAGGAGGGAGTTGTGATCAGCAATGGCAAAGTTGGAAAAATATGGAAGTAACTTTTGTGATGGACTTATCATAAAGAATGAGATCCACCCATGACAGAGTTGTTGGTGTTGGAACAAAGACTCAAGCACATTTTTTGTTATTATTATTTGGGGGAGGGTGCAGGGCAAGTTGGGCTGGATGGCCTGCCTGGGGCCACATAGCAGGGTGATCTTTGGGTGTCTTGGGCCACTGCTCTGTCTGCCACCCAGCCACCCCTACTATTATTACTATTTTATTTTATTTTGGGTCTTTTTTTTCTTTCTTTTTTTTTTGGTTTTTGCAGGGCAGTGGGGATTTGGTGGCTTGCATGTCACACGGCTGGGTGATTGTTGGGTTTACAAGGCTGGATATGGACTCCGGTGCTCGTGGCTCCAGGGCTGGTGCCTCGTCCATTGTGCCACTTGACCATACCTACAATTATTACTATTATTTTTTTTATTTTAATTTTTTTCTCTCCCCTTTAATTTTTTCACCCAAGCAAGTCTATCTACATTCATGGGGGGAGGAGGGGTATTTTGTTTACTTGTAAACAAGAATATTTTATTAATGTAAAAAAATATTTGTACAAAATTAGAATAAAAAATAAATTAAAAAAAAAGACTGCATGGCCTTCATGACATGGATATTGGGCACATTCTTTTCTGCCAGTTCAAGGTGCTTTGGCATGTGAACATCTTTCTTGGCTACCATTGCTCCCTCCTTCAAATGAAGTTCATAGATGGCAATTCGGTTCTTCTTGGGCATCAACATCTCTGCAGCAGACACAGGTGCTGCTCTACATGGAGCCCAGGATAGAAAGCATAAGAGGAGAAAGAAGGAGAGACCATGCAAAAAGAAAGCCAATTTGGGAACTGCAAAAGGAACTGAATATTGGAATTTATTGTGTAAACAGTAAAGAGGGAAGTGTAGAGGTCTCTCAACCGAGTTTGGGGTCAAGAGGCCAATTTTGGCTAAAATAACCAGAGCTCTGATGACCCTTGAGCTGAAAGCTTCAACAGAACTCTGATTTGATAACAGAACCACATCATTCTTGGCCTCACTATTTGTTTCTGCATGCCATGACCTGGTTCATATCCTTCTGGGTTAATTGCTGCCCATAACAAAGTTACATGATTGTTTTTATCCTGTATGCTAACTTCGTGGTTTTCTTCTATAAGAACTGTTTAATTTTTTCAATAATGTCTCTGCCAGTTGTCCTGCTGATATCAATTCCTCACCTGTGTGTTAATGTATTTTTCTTTTTTCTCCTGAGCTGAATCTATTCCCTGGTGGACAGGGGATCACTACATTTGGCACACAATGTGGGACAAGCATGGGACTTGAAGTTCTCCACAGACTGAGAAGGTCTTTCAGGAGAAAAAAAAAACCAAACCCTTGGCTAAGCTGTAAGGAGTCCATGAATCAGGTGAGGGGAAGGTTTTGGTTGGAGCTGCAAGCAGTGCAGCTCTTTACTATCTCCAAAGAACTAAAAAAAAAAACAGGTCAGGACATAAAAATCTTAAAGAAACTGGCTAAAGAGTTTAGAAATTATTTAAAAAAATAAGTCTTTACAGGTTGTTTATGATGTTCTCCATGGCTCTCAAGGAAAGGAGAATTGATCTTATAGGATACTTTGAATCAGACAGACAAATAAATAATAATATGATAAAATACTTTTGAAATTTTTCTATTCCCTGCTTCTTCACTGTAATTCTGCCAGAATGCCCCCCCACTTCTCCCGCTCTGCAGCTT